>NC_052572.1:57742281-57989781 GCF_016699485.2 Gallus gallus
TTTTAGCATGGGAAGGGTAGGGTGGACCCCTCCACTGATTTTTCTTCTTTTTTAAGTGAGAAAAACAAAAGTGAAATGTTCCTAGTTTAGACATCTAGTAGAAATGAAATCCTACATAAAATTCCAAAATTTAAAATGAAATGGTAGAAGGTAATAAAGAAAACCAAAAAGTAAGCAGGTTGTTTTTGTTTTTTTTTTTTTTTTTTTTTTTTTTTTCCTCCCTAGGTGCAGAAAAGGCCGGTGAGATTTTATGTGCAAGAATCAGCAGTGAAATAAGATCTGTACATATGTCAGGAGATTGAAGTCATCCCTTCCTAGAGCTCAGACACACCAGTGCCTATTTTAAAACAAGTTAAATAAAATAGAAAACACAACTGAGATTCTTGGATATTCTCTTGTGTCTTTGATAAAAGTGTGTAGCTGGTGTAGTACTTCCCAGATTTAAGGAGGAGGTCTATAGTTGTAATTATTCTGATTTGTCTTCATTCTAGAAACTCTACCCTGGGAAGTCTGTAGGTGGAGCACATGAAAGGGCTCAAGTATTCAAGAGAAATTTAATCTGGCACTAAACCATGGACTATGTGGTTTTAATTACTTAAATACATTAATAATTTTATGGCTGTATGATTTTAAATGGTTATTCTTTTATAGGTGCCTTCGAGCATTATTTTCTGACCCAGCTTCTCATTAACAACATCTTTTAAAACGAAGGATTCTAATATCACAGATCTCACCGGGATGACACCATGTGTTCACATCCATATTCTTCTACCCATTTACCTTCATGAAAGCACGTGTGCTGTTTGTTACACAGTAAACTAACAACATCTCCACAGTTATTCTGTGCTCTGAAGCAGTTTTCTTTGTCTAAACCAGTCAGTGTTGGAGTTCCAGGAGTTGCAGCTACACATATATAAGCACTGCAGCACAAATCAGGAATCTAGGGGGAAAAAAAATACTGTATCAACCCCAGTCCCTTCAAAGCTTCAGTTTGTCTTCATGCTCACATGGAGATCAAGTTTTAAAAGCAGGGATGAACTGGGTGAATATACGAGCGTGGCAGCAGAGTATCGGTTCACCTGAGTTCCACCATTCTTGTCAGTGGTGCGGTTTGTGCTATCTGCTGCTCTGGCTGCATCACTGTTTGAAGCCCATGTTCTCTCTTTTCAATAACTAACATCACATCTATGGAACCGCAACTGTAAAGTGATCTTGGCAGCAGTCCCGAGAGTCTCTCGTAATCTCCACGCTATGCAGAGGTGTTATCTAAACAGAAATGACTCTTAACAAGGAATCAATGGAGTCAGGTTTTTTGTTGTATTTATTTTGTTTTCCCTTATGTGATAGACATGAGGTCATCGTTTCTGCATACTAGAGTCAATTTTTACTTTATTTTTACCAGAATAAAATAACTTTATGGAAAAATAAATATAGACAGACTCTGATTGTGTGCATTCTTTAGGATAAAAATGTGATGTTCTTAAATTGCTGTCATGGCAATTCCTTTATTTTGGCAAATGCCAATAAAAAACAAAGCTGTTTGTGAAAATTGTGAAAATTTTTACTCACCTGAAAATTTAAGTAGACAGATGCCACATTTATTTACAGTTCAAATCAGTATAATCTTGACGTATGAAACTTTGATCATGGTTCAGAAGGTTTAAATAAGGCATGTGCTCAAAAGACGTAGAGGAAATAAATATCAGTCATATATTTTCAGTCCTTATGGAATGCTTCAGTAATGTGTGATAGCGCTACATATTCTAAGACCAATTAAAAATGTGCATTAGCTTATTTCAGAAGTACTATTCCAGCATACAGTGATTACTGCATGTCACATACAGCACACTCTTCACATAGAGCAGTGGAGGGATGGATGGGTCACATACCAGTGCAAGTGCCATAAGAAAGTTGGCAGTCAGCAAAAATGCCTGTAGACTTGCATACAAAAAATTGGAAACTTTAGGGATGGTCTGAAATTCATCTGCAGTGGCTATGAATACAAGTACATGACTTAGTATATAGTTAGCTAAAAACAGCTTCTTAAATTGATACCTAAAGATGTAAGGGATAAAAGATACTATGAAACTGTCAGCTTTCATTTTTATGTTTTTATTTTTATTATTTTTTTCTTCAAAAGCATAACTTCAGTCTTTTTAATTATTGGACCCTAAGGTACAATCAGTCCTGATGTTTTCTATTATGTAAAACAAATCTGGACTCACAATTACAGACTCTAGCTTTGCAGTCACATGAATCTCAATGTATTAAGAGAGAGAAACCATGCTAATTCCATACAGATGTGCTGTTGCATTCCTGTAAATTTTCAGACTGAAAAGGAAATGCTAGTTACACCCCTTTCCTCTACAGCCTACGGTAGAACATTTCACAGATTGCATATGTGTTTTGCATTTGAAGAAAAACAGTCGTAGATCTCTTTGACCAAATACTCCTTTTTTAAAACTTGTCACTGACTTTTTAAAATCAAAAGTCTCTGTTGGCCAACTTGTGTGTCGTATCTATGACATATGTATTTCTAAACAATCTAGGAAATTTACCCCTTAGGTCTCAGGTTAATTTTCAACATACACACAAAATTTGAACAGTTTTATTCTCATAGATGTCTACCTTTGCTTGGAAAGAAAGAATTCTTTATGTTTATTTGTGTACAAACATACAAATACTTCTTTTTTTTTTAATTGTTGATTTCACAGATAGAACTAAGAAAACCAAGCAAAGAAAATGCTAATAATTCTTACTCAAGCCTTGAAAGTGTTTTGCACAGAAAAGGAGCAAAGACTTGTAAGACTACCACGTAGGAGCTTTTCAGACCAGTTGCTAAAACTAAGCCACATTTTCCACCGATTTCCACTGGCACAGATATTGAAGAGATGGTCAGTGGTGGAAAATATGTGTGAATGTGACAGTAGAAAACATCTAATATCTATCTTCCCGGCCTGAGAAAACTGGTAGACCCCTCTGTGGAGAGAAGTGACTGAAATAATAAAAGAATGGCAGAATATGCTGAGTTGGGTGAACCTGGCACAAAGTTTTCAAACTGAAAAGTCATCTTTTTACATCACATTCCAGTTTTAAAAGGAGGCAGATTTCAACATCGTTTCTTTGTTGAAAGTATTCATTCTTCATGCTGAGTCCTGGTTCTGGATAGTGATGTCTATACTTCAAAAACGGGTAATAAGATTCCTGTTCATAAACACAGTGTAGTCAAACCTCTCTTAAGTCACTCCTCTGGGAACTCGCAAAGTTTGTTGCAAAACAGAAATGTCTTTAAGTAAAGGTCAAACAAAATCTGCACTTGAAACAATGAAGATACTTTAGATCACTTAAAGCCTGGTTGTGGTCAGAATGGCCACTTACTTATTCGAATTGGATTCTTTTTGACATGATAATTCAAAATTAGCTATTATAGAAAAACTTTCTACTATGTTGCAGTTCATTTATCTTTGCTCTAACAGTGCTGGAACTATTTTCTAGAGTCCTTTTTGTTTGATCTCATACATTTATCCAGGTAATGGCAAAGGTAGAAGGAACGTGACTTCTCTATAAGGGCTAAGTTACAAAACACCCCTCCCCTTCCGCCCTCCCCTACCCCCCCTCCCCCCACACAAATCTTGATCGATATCTGATTGAGTGTCACTCAATTGTAAAACAATTCTATACAACAGTTACGATTTCTGATATCGTTACAGTGACATCTAGGGGCTTTATTAATGGATCAGGAGTGTGCTTTTCAAGCATGGCATAAGCATGCTTTTAATAAATCAAAGTAAAATTTTAGGAAGAAAATGTATGTTTCGCAGATGTCTTCAGATTTGTTTTTCCAAAGTGGAAAGAGGAGAGATGCAACAGTACATCATGTTTTCAAGCATGCTTCTGCATCACAGGCCAGACAACAGTTAGCTTCTTGGTCCCAAGTAAGACTTAATGAAGAAGACTGCAAGAGTTTCAAAGGGAGGTCACATAAACTATATTTGATATATTAAAATATATTAAAATATGTGAAATCAGTGAAGCAATACAAGAAATTTAACTTTGTATTTGCAATATGTGTGTATGCTGCATTTCAAAGCACAGACAAGGGGTGATATCCTCATGAAAATGTGACTGAACAGGAATTTTAGTCCTGAAAGTGGAAAAAAAAACCTGCAAACAATGATGAGAGTATGTGCCTGAATGACAGGCAAGGTAGCAATTCCACTCAAAATGGTTAGAGGAAATAGCTGGAAAAAACATGCAAGTACAGTTTCTTTAATCCTTGCAGACCTTGCACTACTAGGATGAATTCCCAGGCAATAAATCAGAGAACGGATTGAATTTAAAGGACAGAGACTCCTCTGAAGTGAAGAGATTAGATTCAAAAAAGTCATAGATATATAGAACATGAAAAAAATAAGAAACACAGAGTTCTGAGTTTTGAATATAAAGCTGGAGGTGTAGAAAGTGCACTTTCATCTCAGATGCTGTGACCTAAGAAATGTGAAGGTTCATGTTTACGAATCATCCTCTAAATCTTTCTTCTTCTTCTTCTTTGTATAAGAAAACTAAAATGTTTGAAAAATCTTTAATCTATAAGATGAATCCTGCCTGTAACCAGTTCTCTTGACAGACAGCAAATTATTGTCAAGACTAGAAAATATGTCACCAGCTGTTTGTGCTATTTCAGCAAATTCTCAACTGGCTCAATACAACACTAAATTCCTTTGTCATGTTTCTAGAACAGTATTATGAAATAAGCATTAGGAAAGAGCTTGCAGTTGTTATCGAGAAGCTAATTTAGTTTACAAGTGAGCTTTAGTAATGGAAGATAATTTAAGGATAATATACAACCCATATTTCCATAGTAAGTTTAGTTACGTGACTTCAAAGTCATCTGTCCAGTTTAAATCTTATGATCTCTTTGGTATTAACAGACTGATTCATGGCTCTGATCTTAGATACTTCTCATAGCAAAGCATGCCATTAACCCCCTGCATGCTTTGCCTCTCTTAGCCAGCTATCTTAAAACACGTATTCTCTTTCTTGTTGCTTGAGCAAGAGCAGATGAATACTTTCCCCACTTCAGTAATAGTATCAGTCCTCTAGAAAATATCAAGGTAGAGAAATTGGAAGATAACAAGAAGTAAAGCAAGAATGCAGCTTTTCTTCTGTTGTTTTGCTAAACTTGCTTTCAGATGTCAAACAGTAATGTAGACACATCTTTAAATAAGCTCCATTGCATCCATAAATATGAGGACTACTTCAAAAGTAATGTCTCCTGTTCTATTAGGTTGACATGACATCAGAGGAGGATATTGGTGGTATGGCAGTAAAGGCTGAAACTTCCCACCAATATCCCATTACATGTTGTTGACATGTGACAGATGGCAGCAGAGGGGCAGTTTGACAGAACGGTGCCTGACATGGAAGTGCAAATAAAGCAAGTGTGTATTATTAAATTCCTTCACATGGAAAAAAATGGCACCTACTGACATTCATTGACACTTGCTGAACGTTTCCAGAACCAAACAGTGGATATAAGTACTGTGAGAGGTAGGTGGTGTATTCAATCAGTGGTGACAGTGACAGCAGGTCATATTTGCTGGCACAGATAGTTAAAAACGAGGCATGCAGGTTCTTGTTCATCAGTGGTGAGAATGCATATATAATGATGGTGACTACATTGAAAAATAGCTTTTCAAGCTGAGAATTTGCTCCATCAAATAGTGTTATTCTGCTTTTTGTATCTGTTGTAGTTTGCATGGAATTAAATAGAAGGCATTACTTTCAGAGCAACCTACGTAAATATATTTACTATAGAATAGACTTTAGTCTACCTATGCATGAAATTATCAATACAATTGTAAAATCTTAATACAATCATAAAACATTATTACTTTATATACTTCCATTCTCTTGGGGAAAGAATAGAAATTATTTTAAGGTTTACTCTTCAAATATTTTAGTAAATATACAAATGGGAAAACACTAATTTACTTTCTTCTTGTAGCAGCATTATGGCATATTTCTCTGGAAAACTTCATTAATTGCATCCTCAGGTTTTCTTGGCATTTTAAAAATGATACCTTCACCTACTTAAGTGTGATGTATTTAAAATCTGTAATCTCAGACTAGAGGAAGCTTTTGTTTAACTTCACCAAGCTAAAAAACAACAAACATTAAATCAACCCAAACTCTAGCAGTTCAGTGTTTGGCCAAATCAGATCTATGCTCCAGAAGCAGACATTATAATGATCTACTCTACAACACAGTATGATACTGACTACCTAAGAATTTTTGGAAGAAAGTTATTTTCATGTAGAATATTGTGGGTTTTTTGTTTGTTTGTTTGTTTGTTTGTTTCCCAACAACTTGTCCTAAATAAAGAATAGGAAAACTTTAATACTAGAATTACTCAAGTTTAGTCTTGGAGAAACTGAGAACAGAAACTGGCCGGTGATTGCATGGACCTACTTCTAATTAATGGTCATAGAACTAAATCTACAGTGTGAAGGAAAAGTAGTTTAACACCTTTTTCATTTGCTGATGTAACAAAATTCAAATCCAAATTCCTCACCTCCTTACCCTAATATTATCATTCCTTATGGTATGGGCAATGTAGCAATATAAATAAGGTAACAAATTAAAATGCTTTCCTAACCATTACAAATTTAATTACTCGTTGTTACAAATCAGATAATAGGGGAATACACATGCATCCAATCATTTCTTCATTTTTTTTTTCTCAAGTGTAATACTGCAATGCTTTCTATAGCAGAAGTTATCTTTGGTCACTTTATTAGTACAACCAGTACAACCAGGCTCTGATGCCCGACACAGATTTTAGCTTGTACCTCAGTGATGGTGCTTCTGTGAACCATAGGCTCACACTCAATCTGTCTGCTACCAAAATCATTTTTTCTCCAGAGAAGTTCAGCCAAGTTTGGTCTTCTTCACTCAGAGACATCGTGTATTACGCTCACTGTGAGAATTATAATAAAGGCTACAAACTCTTTCCAGATCAGTATTTGTATGCATCCAGTTTATTAACACAGTGGTGCTTTGATCTCTGATATGGATATAAGGAAGAAAAACATCCTCATTAAGACATCCAAGTGGTGAAGCAGGATATCCAGAGAGGTTGTGAAAGCCTGGATGGGGGAAAGCCCTGAGCAATCTGGTCTGACCCTGGTGTAAGTAGGACTCTATGGACCAGACACTTCTGAACTCATGTATAGCTTGAACTGTGTGACTCTACGGACATGACATAAAGAAGTTGAACATCAAATGAACAGCCCCTCCCACTTGTTTCTACTAGCTGACCACTTTGTTTATTGATCACCACAAAACCTGGTTCCTCAGCATTCCTCAGTCCATAGACATCAGAGTTCCAAGATTTCCCGATGTTTCTCTGAAGTATATTTTATGTTTTTTTTTTTCAGAGATTGCTATTCCATGCAGTAGGTGGTTGACTAATCAGCCATTTGCTGGGTTCCTTTTTCTACCTAGAATTATAGAAAATAATTATCAGAGGCTATCATTACCATTTCAAAATGATCTCAAACAGCAGTGTGACAGTCCTCCTCTTGAATCTTCTTAAACCCTTTTCTCTGAGATATCCTGGAAGGTCTGTCATCTTGCTTTCAGCCCCAGTGGCATGATTGAACTGATACTCTTGAAGCTGTTGTTGATGACCTTGGCTAAAATAGAAGTGGGGTAAAGGTGATGAAGGACTTCTCTTTTCAGAGTGGAACATCTGCAAGTGAGCACCCTTAGCTACACCTAATCTCCTGGAAGGGTTTATTTATTACCCAGTTGTGTTTTATCAGGCATTTTTATACCAGGTGCAAATTGCTTGCATTGATTTTGATGCATTTGAGTATTTTTGTATTTATTTGCTTAGTATATGTTGGGCTTTTTTTTTAATTATTATTTATTTTCTTTTAAATATCATCCTTCTTTTTCTTGCAGCTTCCAAAACCTCCTTTCAATAATTTAGTTTTCCAGCACTACTGCCACCAGTCTACATTCTTCTTTCATAGTATCTTTTAACAACCTTGGATAAAACCCATCTGGACCTCAGGATTTATTGGTTTTGAGTCATTGTAACTCATTTATCACTTCTGTCTTACTGACCTTGAAATCATCCAAAATAGTGAGTGCACAGCCAGTTCAGATGAGATTTCATTAATGCATTCTGTCTCCAGTAACTGAATTCAGGAACTATGTGTAACTGTCCTGAATATGTAAACTTAAGTGGAGAAATATGCGTACACAGACGAGAATCCCAAATCTTCAGTTTTACTGAAGACAGATGAGTGTGTGGGCATGGAGAGGAGGGGTCTTTCTGAGCAGTAATCTCCAGTAGCAGTAAGTTACTTGTTACACTGAACATAAGGTTTTTGTCTCATGTCTACCTCAGTGTAAAAATCGCTGACTTATGTTTCAGAGAGATAGACTCATGTTACCTTGTCATTTCGATACCCCATAATCCCAGAGAGTTTTAACATTTTTTTATTCAGGCTCAGTGAGCTAAAAGTTTTAGAAAGAACAGTCAAAACATGGACTGAACTTTGTATGCAACTGAGGGTGAAAAGAGCTGCATTACCTGGGGTGGTGATGAGCCCATTTAAACATCTAAGTGTTCAACAGGCTCAGAGCGTAAACATTACTTCTATAGGAGGAGACATTAAATTCAGAGCAGACTAGGGAGGTATTTGTTCTGTGTTGCACCACTCACTGCTTGCTGGTTATATGTGGTATCATGTAACTTTGCGTTTGTAGAAAGGTCAGGATGACCTGAGGACTCTGAGGCTCTGAGGACTGTAGCTCTGTGCAAAGCCCCATCAATGCCACAACTCAACCCCGCTTCCCACATGTCAGTTGGCTCATACGGCTCAGCCTGCTCCAGAGGGCTCGCTCCTGGTCAGCCTCATTCCAAAGGCAGAGAAGTAGCAATGGTAACGAATAGTAACAAAACAACTAGTAAGAATAGAAGGAAAAAGAAAGAAATAAAATCAGATTGGGTTTCCACCAGTGGAGAAAATAGACTTTGTGAAGTCTATTATTCATCACATGAGGTTTTGGTGTTTCTGTCAAGACTTGGAGTCCAGTGCCTAGCTCTGGTGATAGTTTTCTGAGTACTGCTATCAGTGGATTGGATCAGATGACACTGGAAAATAACTGTGATCTAACATATGTGGTGTGTCAGGTGCTATATGTGGTCTACTCAAAAAATGTCCGTTCACATGGATAGTATTACTGACTTGGTTTATCTGTGAGTTCTGCTAGCCATAATCAAAACTCACGCTGTTTCCACTCCAGACACAAACTTAAGGGACCTCACGTACCTTCAGCTTCAGCATACATTATTGTACAGCATTCAATATTTCTGTTCAGAGAAGAGAGGACACAAAGTCATGACTTGGTTGAGAAAAACAGGTCACATCAGTCTATGTTCAGAAGAGCATTACTACTGCATTCCTAAGGGTTATTGTAAGCTTGGTCTTCATGTAAGAAGGATCAGCATCTGGGAACATCCAACAGCCCAAAATGCACTTTGCTTATGCCAGTTGCTAAGAAGATTCACTCCAGCACACTTCATTATCTCTACTGGTAAGACAGGCAGCAACGGAAAGTGATACAACAACCTCTTTGTTTACTGTGACTGAAAAAGTAGTTGTGATACCCCGTTTTTTTTTCCTTTTTTCTTAATTAAGTAAATTGAGAGTAATTAAGCAAAATGAGACATCACAACAGAAATGTTTGAAGGGATGGTCTAATACAGATACATAAACTAAGATGCCCTTCTGCAGCAAAGAGCTAGAGAAACTTTGGGGGGGGGGGGGAGAAGGTGGGGAGGAAGGGGGTTTGAGCAAAAAAAAAAAAAAAGTCAAATAAAAAAAAGAAAAAAAAAAAAGCCAGTGCTGAGATACGAATATTTTCAGTCTTTCCAGAGGAAAAGTAAATATTCAGAAAGAAAAGCAATTAGAAAAGGACTTATGAAAAAGATTTGCAAGGCAGAAAGACAGCACAATTTTAATAGAGTCATAAAATATATTAGATTTATTTAATTGATTCATTTGTGTATCACATACTGATGATGTGTTCTCAAATACGAACAGCTTGTTGCATCTTAAACACATAGCTGGACAATCTGATGTACTTCTTTTACTCTAAGGATCTATCACAGTAGTTCACCTACCATAATAGCTTTTGAAAAGTTAATGAAAGATTGTCACAATTTTATGTTCAAAATTTTAAAAATATAGTAATAAAGAATCAGAATTACAAAGTTTAATATCTCAACTTCTGGAAAACTCCATAGAAGTTCTATGCCATTACTGGAACAGCTAAATTATCTAGGTTATTTAGGAAGTATTCATTTCTTTTGTATCCATTTCATGACAGTGTATTAATGTAAGAAAACCAAGAGAAAGAGTAAATTGAAGAAGTGATTAATTAAGGAGATCAACTGAAGAAAAAAATGTTAAAAAAAATACACAGAGGAAAAATATTAAAAAAAAAAACAATGAATGAAGTAAAAACCAAAACTTATTGGTTTTAGAAAATAGAATTACTTTGTAACTATGTTAGAAAAAAGAAAAAAAATATATGTGCGTTTGACATCCTGGGGTGAGAAGAAGTCTGATCTGCTCTGCTACTAAATACCCATGGTAATGGTATTAAATTAGGTTGTTCACCCTCTCCCATGGTCTGATCTTCTCCATTCATGTATTTAAGTTGCCATAAAGAAGAGGGGAGAAATTATCCATCTAAGAAGATAAGAAGATATTCTGCAAGAGAGAACGACACTTTCCTAGGTTTAATATTGCTTCACACTGCTCATCAAGTAAGACTGAAAACTTTTATCATGTGCTCAATGCAAATTAGACAGCTTGCAACACCTTCATGTGTCCTAATTTATGGTTATTTATAGGCAGTTAAGACTGTCTATGGCTAAGCAAGTCAAACATATCTGTAGATTATTTAAGATGAAAGTAAGTGATTTGCCAATATTTTACGTAGAGTATTAGAGAAATGTAAGTGTTCACTTCATGTTGTTGCGTGTCACTGATGTGTTTCAGTGAGTCCGTAATCCAAATGCAAGCTATTAGCTCCCTAAAAAGCATTTTGACTGAGTACCTAATTCCTTCATCTGTCTTCAAGAAGTCCATTAGTTCAAACTACTTATTTAGCCATTTTTTTCATTAATTCAATGCCTTACGTCCAACCATAATAAGAAATTCTTCCTGTCTCCTTGCAGCAAGATACTTTTGACAGATATTTGCCCAGCATTAGGCTGGCAGGCTCTTTTCCTGAACACATACACAATAAATAAATTAATATTCTGGGTATTTAGTTTAGATGCAAGATATTATTGCTTCTTATTTGACCCTATGATGAAATTTATTCTCATTCCACTTCAAAAACAATGTAATTTTTGTTGAGACGTTGAGTGAATTCAGAAGGAAACGATTTTCACCATCTTGGTTTAATATATGCTACCTTTTCAATAACATCTCCAGAATCTCATACTATCTACATTATATAATAATAATAATAATAATAATAATAAGTGGACTCACTTTGAAAGTCTGATTTCAAGATTTTCTCTGTTTGCCTTAAAAGATACTTTGGATATTTTCAAAATCTTGATATTTTCTCTCTTTTTTTTTTTTGAAGTGAGAGAAGAAGTTTTAGCTGGCCGACTGCACCTTCCTCATAGTTTTGTGGAAGACAACCTATGAGAAACAGGTTCACGGCCACCCTGAGATATCAAAAGGGAAAGTGATGAAGTAGGATAGATGATTAGGAGTACAAGTGACTAGATTAGTATAATGGAAGAACGTTATAGAATTCATAAGATACTGAAACAACTGAAGTTAGGAATTCACCACTGAGAATGTCATACACAGAAGCCACTGAAATGCACTCAGTTGATGTAGATTGCAATTTCAATGGCAGAATTAAGGTGTATCACACATTTAAAGTTTGCAAATTTGTTTAACTGTCAGTTACTGACTTAAGCATTTAATCAGGAATTTTCTACTAGACTCCTCTTTAGTTTGAAGGAGGACAGCTTTAAAGACTGTGATAGACGGGGAAGACTAATTTGCTTGCTCTTTTATTTCAATCTGAAAAGAGCTTCTTACCTTTTGACAGAATGTAAAGACTGGGACAGTAAAAGTGTCTTCTAAGCCTATAAGTAGCCATTTGCTAATTTTAAGTCCTACCTCCAAATTAGCTTAGTTCTCAAATGATAAAACAAACGATATGTAATTTTTATTCCTGGTTCTCTACAACTTTATTGTAAATCCATGTGAAAGCATCTTCTATTTTTTTCCTTCAGCTTCAGCAAAGAAGAAAACCAAGCAAGCAATAGAGGGACATAGAAACCCACATTATTTCCCCATGGGTAAAAATTCTGAAAATCTGACATGATTAAAAGAAATTAATGGATATATTGTGCAATGTTCTCTTGCTGACTGCACTGAAATTAGTATTCCAAATATTCTGGTGTCAGCAACATTCAGTGTTTTTCAACATGCTCACATATGCTGAATGCATGAGAATGCTCTACTGGACATTGAGAAATACACTGGACAAGGACATCTGGAACCTCTGAAATGGGTGAAACACACAGATTGGAGCAGATACTCAACTCATTTCTGCAACTGATTACAAACCTCTCATATACCATCCACACTGAAGTCATATTAGACAGAGAAAAGGAAATCACCACCAAAGGGTGATCAGAATCTACCAATAATTTGACCTTGCCACCCTCTGTAGTTTCTGCATGTCTTCCTTCATGCCTGGTGCACTCAAGTACCAGCTAAGACCCCATTTTGTATTATTAGAATTTCTGCTTAGCTTCAAAATAGTAGTCTGTATGGAATGAAAAAGAATATGGCTAAGAATGTTCTCTGCATTTATGGTGGTCCATTTGGCTACTTCTTCATTAGGTAATTAAATTCTCATTCAGGAATGAAACTAAAGTTGCCTCCTGCATTATGCATTGCTTGCACTTGTCTTTACTTTTGCAGTCATGTAAACAAGTTGCTCCGTTTTGGCAATTATTTGGCAGAATAGATTTTGAGCACAGAAGGCTGACCAACAAGGCGTTGCCTTGACAGATACTGATATAGGATGAGCCAAAAAGTTTTTGACAAGAATTATTAGTGCTTGTCTTGTATATCCTATGAGAACTCTGAAGCATGTATCACAGAGAACAAATCATATAAATTCCTGAATTAAGAGAGCTATGAGAATCAGGCAGGCAGAAGGACTCCCTTACACTAGACAAATCAGTCTGGCTCCACAGGAACATGGACTGAAAGAAGCACCTGGAAATCATGCTTCATTTAATGCCACTAATCAAAGCTCCTGAAGAATGCATTCTCCATTCCAGTTCAAGTTTGGTCCCTGCTATGTCTTTCCCCCTGGTTACATGCTGTTTGGTCCTAATCTTCCAGTGAAAAGAGCTTGCATGCATGTGAAAACCACTGATTATATTGCTACAGGTTGCCAGAGAGAGATTTTTCCATGAGCTTCTGTCTCATTTAATTGTTGGAGTGAATTTGCTGAACTGGCTCAAAATGTTGCTGAGGAGAGAAATGCTTCCCTTCTGTGGAGACTCTGAGTTTTTGTTTTCTTTAATCTAAAAGGAAATAATTCAGACAAGTATCGTGTATTTGTTTTCATTTCCTTTTTCCTTTTTCTTTTTTCTTTTCTTTTTTTTTTTTCAGTATGTTGTTTTCATCCCTTCCATAGCTACAATATGTTTTCCCAGCTCTCCATAGAACAAGCACTTTATCTTAAGCAAAAATGCATATATGATAGTGCTGTATAGGAATGGGTTACAGCAGCATTTCAAAGAGGCATCAGATCTTCTGCTCTGGACAAAATGTGTGCCTTCGAATTACTTCCAACATATTGCATACACAGTATTACCTAAGTTAGCATATGAAATAAGATTTTAGGCTTAGTCCATGAAGATATTTGAATTAATGACAGAATGGAGTTAAAAAAGTGGAGTATGGGTCTCACTGGACAACATTTAAAGCCCAGTAATAATTATATAAATACATAAATTAAAAAAAAAAAAACAATTTGTATTTTGGTGTAGAACTATGACTCCTATACTGGATAAGTAAATCTCAGTACCCAGTCTGAGGTTGCCCTACAAACTATTTTATCATAAAGAAAGTTAAAAATGTTCAAATTTTAACGTTTAATTTTTAAATTAAACTGATTTTTAGTTGAAGTGTGAAGCTGGACAGTGATGCATGAAAAATAATTGAGTTTTAAGACTGATAGTGGTGCAAAGTGTTTGGGAGCCAATATCTGGGTCCAGAAACTGTTAAATGTCCACCTTGAGTGAAGTTCAAGTACATTTCACTAAAAAATCTGGAAAGTGACTGCTTGTAAGTAATACTACACTGTTTTGATTCTCTGAGCATTGCCATATAAGAAACATATTATTTGGAAACTTAAAGAAATGAGGTAGTAGTTATAGGTGAACTTCATCTTAGCTCACAAAGTAACTGGATTCAAAATTTCAGTCCTTGAGGTCTTCACTCCCTAAAACTTTGTTGTTATGAAAAAATAGGAATTCATCTGCTCTTTCCAACAGAGAAACTTTCATACACACAGCTGTTCAACAGGTTAGTTTGTACCTGCCAGGAGGCACTTTCCTTCAACTTTTACTGTTTCTGTCCACTGTAACTGTAGAACACTTGTGTAGCCTCGAGAGTGTCATGTTATCTGTAGATGCCTTTGTTAAAGCACTTCATAAAACAGATAAAGTCATCTTTAACCATCATTCTAACAGGCAGCTATTAAATCGTGGCCACATACAAATTCTTGCAACAAGAAAATCCTCTTCTGTTAGGGCTGCTCTGAAAGTAATGCCTATTTTATTATGTTTACCCATGAAGTCAATGTCGGCAGATGTTGGTGATGTAGAGCCTTCCCACCAATATCCTATTACATGTTGTTGCTGTGTGACAGATAGCAGCAGAGGGGCAGTCTGACAGAATGGTGTCTGACATGGAAGTGCGGATGAAGCAAAGGTGTGTCATTGAATTCCTCCATGCATAAAAAAATGGCACCCACTGAGAGTTATGGATGCTTACTGAACGCTGATGAAGATGAAACGGTGGGTGTGAGCACAGTGAGGAGGTCTTTGGTGTGTTTCAGCGTTGGCAACAGCAACATGAAAGACAAGTCATGTTCTAGCCATCCAATCTCAACGAACTCATCCAGGAGAATTGGCTACTGGTGTGCCTGTGTTGAAAAAGAGCTTCATAGCTGAGAATAAGCATTATCAAATAGTGTTATTGTGCTCTTCATTGTAGTTTGCATGGACATAAATAGGATGCACTACTTTCAGAGCAGCCTTTGTAATGAAATATCGTCATAGAATTTTTAATTTTGCTACATATACTTTGAAGGAAAAAAGTCTTGTAAAAAAACAGGTGGTTTTTTTTTTGTTTGTTTTTGTTTGTTTTTTTTTTTTTTTTTTTTTCCCCTGGGATGGTCTATAGTCCAGAAGGACTGATCACTCAAAACATGTCAATATTTGAAATTTTTAATGAAACCAACATTTCAGTGTTTCCATTAAAGTATGAGAGTTGCAGAAGGCCTTTATTTCAGCTACTGAAGTCCAGTAATGAAATACATATCCGTTATGGATAGAAAAAAACAAAGATAAGTGTTTTACTTCTGGAAAGTTCATGTGACTTCTTTCAAATTTTTGCTGTTTCTTCTTTGTGCTTACCAAATGAATCAAGACTTTTAAGAAACTGTATTTATAAACTGTTTGTTTATAATGTATTTCCTCCTTATACCATTGTAAATCAGATAAAGTGTGCGGAACTGATATAAGAAAAACAAGGTCTGTACCCCTGGCCTTTACTTGGAGTCTGTCCAGTCCCTTAGAGGTGATAGGGAACCAGCTCCCACCAGATTATCATCAGCATTACCCTTACTTACCTTACTGGCAGCACATTACACAGTCTAACTGCAAGGCATATCCTTTTTCTTACTCATAACTGGGATGAGAAATGTCTCATTGATGTTCTTCATTTGGACCAAGTGCTGACATGCTGACACAAACTGACCCATAGCCACATGAACAGTCATGATGATTTCAGCAGGATTACTGTTGGAATGCACCAATAGCTTGCACGAGGTAGAATGGGAAAATAGCAGCTATCCTGGGCAGTGACAGCCACCATCTGTGACCCAGCTGTGCATGTCCATCCTGCCACTCCCCATCCAGGGTTACCTCGTGATGTTCTCTCTCGCCTGGGGCACTCACAGCTCCTGGCTTCTTCAAGGAGAAATGTTAGACCTGAACTAGAAAAGCCTAGCTCCAGGGCCCCATCTCCCACCAGGGCAGTGGTGTTACCAAGCAAGGAAGGGTTTCCACAGTTCCTTATAGGATTACAGCCACAAGCCTCAAACCTTCCACAATTAACTCTTTATTGGATGGAAAGGTGTCTGAGAGTGGTGTCAGCAGTGTGCTACTTTCCGTTTTCCTTACTCAGACTTCTGCCAAAGTACCAAAGCGTGCCAACAGCTACTAAGCACAGATGCTCAGTGACCTCAGAGCTGAAGTCTAGACATAAAACTAAGAAACATCTTTAAAGAAGTTCTTTAAACATCATCCAAACCAACAGTTTAGATGGTTACAATGCATTCTGAGCCAAAATCGTTACGCAACTTTGCCCAAAACAGGTGCTTCAGTAATAAAGATATTCAAATATGTTTTGTTTCTTTTTTCATTTTTTTCCTTTCTGTAAATTGAGTGAAGCCAGCTTTCCATCTCAACGTGATGCTTAGATTCCTATGAGAATTTTAGCCAACAAAGAAAATGAAAGCAATTATGTGAATGAAGGTTTCTGGAAAGGGTTTAATTCCAACAACTAAAGACAGAATTTCTCAGCTGATTTCAACATGTCGTAAGAATCAGTATCTCCTTAAACATGGGGTGATTTGTGAGTGTGCTGAGGGTCTTCTTAAGCATGGGGCACTTGTGGATGTGGTGTCCATCTCATGCACAGTCCCCCCGGTCCCCTCTGCCTTTTTCCTCCCCATTTTGAGACTGGCACAAGCACTGCTTTTGAATGAAGCAGACATTCCTTAGGATGTACTGCCAAAAATAATGGAAAGCTTGATACAATGGAATGGTATAAAATGGTACCTGAAATGCTTAGAAAACCATAAAATTTAATGTTGTTCAGCTCTCATAGTCAGTGCCAACTACTGCAGCTGTGAAGATGTACTTGAGGAATCTGAGGATTTTTTTCCTTTTTCTGTGGAGTCCCACAGACATTTGTCTTAATGAAACTTTGTTTATAGTATCAACAGTTACAGCCTATGAAAGGATCCAGAAAAAGTCTTCTGTATATTCACAAAAGTCTGAAAAGGATGAAAAAGTGCTCCTAATAAATTCCCTCACAAGAATTAACTGCAGAATGAAGCATGGTAACTTAAAATTTCTTCATAATCCTTTCAAATGTAATTTGCAACCCTGGTATTTTGCTAGGCAGAGTTGTGCTCTGCAGAGTGCAGAGGAGGGCTTCAACCTGCATTGTGTGATGGTATACCACACCACAGTGGCAGGATGAAGGGTTTCCTGACCTCCTTTGTCAGACCTCACTAAAGATGTGTACTATGCGGGGTGCGAAACACAGGGACGCTGACATCTGTCCGTGGCATTTCTTACTCACGGCCCTGCTGTGTGAGAGAGGGAAGAAGCTATGCATCAGACGAATCATAGACCTCATAGTACAAGTATTTCTGTCCCCATAATCTAAGTTTTTGCACACCAGCTTGACACCAGCCCTGTAATTGACTAAATGCAGTCAGGATGTGTGATGGAAACCCTATTTTCTCCCATGCTGGTATTTCCCTGAAGGATAAAAGACAGTGGTTTTCCCTCTAGCTTTCTAGATGGCCTGTTCCGGGTACTCCAGCTTGGGCCTTATGGATGCCAAATAGTTTCAAGAAGAGGAACTGACACTGCATAATTAGCACCACTTCTCTTTACGCATATACATATACATTCACACACACACACAAATAAAAAAGAAAAAAAGGGTAGTGAGGATCAAATGAGAAAAAAAAATGATGCATTTGTGGAACCAAGAACAGTGGAAGAACATAAAGAACAGTATGGATGCACTGGGAAGAGAAATCTAAATTAATTTTGGGAATGCAATAACTAAATGAAATCTTCCTATTGTATCCCTTCTTCCCCCATGTTTGTACACAGCTTATAATATATGCCTGCATGAAGAACTCATCAGCAGTGAGTTTTGATGTAATCACAGCAAGGAAATAGGTGTTCTCACCTTAGCAATAAGCCAGTATTCCAAGCTTAAGAAAATACACACCGTGTTAAATTGCTCTTTCAAAAGCTGATGAACAATTTGAGAAATTTAAATTTACTTAGCAGATAACTTTAAAACAGGAACAGTTACCTCTGTAACAATGCCTTCAGTTAAAATACACAAACAGCTCCTGAACTCAGAGTAAACTTGTAGAATTATTGAATGGCACAGTCCAGAAATTTAGGAAATTCCCCAAGTTTGGTTATACTAAACACTGCTTCTGAGAAATGACCTCCATTGCCTCTGGTATTTGATGCTGTAAGAGACTGCTTCCTTTTGCAAATATAATGTTAAGAAATAATTTATATTGTGTATCAACTATGGTTTCCAAGGAAAGTCATACTAACTTTTGAAACTCTTGGGAAAGTAAAATACGTTCCAACAATATTATTGGTCATATAGCATTTCTATATATTACTGCTTTCTGAGAATTTATCATTCTCTATATAGAACTAATCATGAGAAATGTCTGCAAAACATGCATGTTTTTAAATATCTTAAGTATGCTCTACTTTCATCTTCATACAAGTGCTTGATAGTGATGTTATTTTAAATTAACTTTTTTTAATTACTGAACAAATAGAAAGTATATTTATATAAAATAATATGTTGACTTTTCTAGGGAATTAGTTTTACAAAGCTACCCAAGTAGTTTTATATGTAAAGTTACACAGCTTATTCCATGGTAACGTATTTAACTTTAAGCAGACGTGCTTTCAACTTTTACACATTTGAGAAAATTACAGCTGAAGCTTTGAAGAGGTGTTCACATGTAAACTTTGAACATTCACTCAGACAGTAACACTGTGCCTTACGCACAGAGTTCAAGCTGGGGCAAAGTGGAAAAAGCTAAAATCTGTGCATACAGCATACCTGTACTATGCCTGAGAAAATATTTGAACTACAATTCACAAAACAACAACCAGTTGTTAATGCTTTTGTGTTGTTCACAGCAAGTTAAAAGAGATAGGCAACCAGTATCCACACGTTATAACATCATTGTATTAGAAACTCTTGGTATCTTGAGGGCTGGCCTAACTTACTACTTTTTGTGATAAAGGCAGTCAGTATTTCAGCCTGAATGTTTGAACTACTCCCTTGAAGAGCTGTACTCTTACAATCATCATCAGCTCAAGTTTAGAACCTAGCATGGCTAGAGTTTGAAAGTGTACTGCCTCTTTTTCCATCTTCTATAATAAATTAAAAGATTCGTTCCTTGGATACATTTGCAGGTATGCTATGAGCCATACCTAAAATATTATGTAATTGTCACCTACAGTCCCGTACAAAACCATTTCATAATTTTGGTGTGTAGCTGCTTTCCCTATTTTGTGCCCAAGAAACCATCTCCAGGACGAAAGATAGCAAGCTTCAAAACTCATACATAACTTCAACTGTTGTCACTTAAAAAAGGCAACATGACAGAAATGTTTCTCAGCTCACAACATTGTCGAGCCAGAGTAGGAAACATCGCATTGTTTGAACAAGAAGATGGCTAGCTCTGTTTCAGGTACATATATAGCTACTTCTGAACATGGATGACTATAGACACAAAGCAACTCATTCATCATAGAAGCAAACTGCTAGTAATTTCTTAAAAGAATATATTTTTCTAACTACTTGCACTTACGTCAACTTAAACACCTTCCTTTAATAGACGGAATGAAGGAAGGAAAAGTACCATCATGTTTAACTAAACGCACAGAATATTTCTCAACTAATTCATTTCACAAAAAGTATGTGGCGGGTTAAGGTCAAACTCATGCAGAAAGCCCTTCATAACTGAGTATGACTTCTTTGCTTGTAAATTAAGAAACCCTTCTAACCACAGTACAGTAACGCATCATGTGTTTCTCCATTTCCCTCAGAGACACAAATGATGGGAATATAGAAGCTTTTCACTCCAACCACTGTAGCAATTGCCTAATCTTATGTGTCCACATCAAATGCTCACCCCTAAAAACTGTAGGATATATTAATCCCGAGGCAATTTCTAACAAAAAAATTTCTAGAGTTGCAAAAAAATTATGATTATATTTCATATTTCTCTCTTGCAAAAAGCTATATTTCTTTATATCATGAAGGTCATCATATTGTATCACTATTCCTCACTGGAGTTTGATTTATTATTTTGTATCTCATGTTAGTTTCTGACACTGGTCTAAACTGTGTCTGAGATGCCACACTTTTCATCTATAATATCCAGGTCATTAGAATTACAGATCTTTCAGAAACTCACTGAGAATCATCTCCCTGGGACTAGATAAGACAGCAGAGATACTGACGGTGTAATGATCTGGGTATATAATCACAAAATGGTTTGGATTGGAAGAGACATTAAAGCCCATCCTGCTTCAACCCCCTGACACGGGCAGGGTTTCCACCCACCAGAGAAAGCTGCCCAGGGTCACATCCAACCTAGATTTGAATGCCCCCAGGAACAGAGAAAAACCTGTTCTGAATTACCTGTTCCAGTGTCTCACCATTCTCTGAGTAAAGAATGTCCTCCTAACAACTAAAATAACCTCCTTTATTTTAGTTTAAAACTATTCCCCCTTGTCCTGTCGCTGCCAGACAGTGTAAAAAGTTGTTTTCTGTCCTGTTTACAAACTCCCATGAAGTACTGTGAGGCCCCAGTGAAATCCCTCTGGAGCCTTCCCTTCTCCAGACTGAACAAGCTCAGCTCCCTCAGTCTTTCTTTGTAGGAGAGGTGCTTCAGCCTTCTGGTCATCTTTTTCTGGCCTCTGGACCACGGAAACAGCTCTGAATCCTTCTCATGCTGGGGGCCCTAGGCCTAGTCGTGGTACTGCAGATGAGGCCTCCTGAGGGCAGAGTAGAGACGGATGATCTCCCCCTTTCCCAGCTGTCCACTTGTCTCTTGATGCAGCCCAGGATACTGTTGATCTTCTGGGCTGCAAGTGCACACTGCTGACTCATTTTGAGCCTTTTGTCAGCCAGGACCCCCAAGTCCTTCTTCACATAGCTGCTCCCAATGAGTTCTTCTTGTTTCTTAAACTTCTTCATACAACAGTTTCAGCCATAACATAAGATGTTTCTGACAGAATGTATAAATACAGTAATGTCGAAGATTTAATCTATACCCCAGTACCTTGAAAGATATTTGCTATTGCTCCTCCCAGGGTAGCAATATTAAGTTTGTTCAGAAACCTTGTTATTACTATATGTACAATAGTTACAAGATGCTTCTTGTTGAAAACTATTGTTTTCTTCTCCTATTCCTTCTCCTCAGCTGGAGAAAATTCATTTATTCCCCTCAATAACAGAGAAATTAATATTTTGGAGGCAAGTCTTCCTGAGTCAGCTAAATATTACTGCTTTCATAATATGATTTTAGATTGTAATTCTTTGTTATAGAGGAAGTTTGATTGATAGTATCAAGTTACTGATGCAGTTTCCATGTGGAAAAAATAAACTACAAAAACACACAAATGAAAAAATTCTCGAACACCTAATTATATTATACAATCAATAGATTATATTAAGAACAACAACAAAAAAACTCAAATAAAATTTAGCACCTCAGTTTTAGTATCGAAGGCAGAAATGCAAACTAACCAAGCAAAGAGCAGCCTCTTTGATAGCATAAAAATGAACTGCATTATTTTTCACAGAGACAGGACAAAATACAAAAGATTTGTTTCTTGATTTATATTTCATCATCACCAAGAAGAAGTAAAAATTTTAAAAAGAAAAAAGAATAAAGACTTGAATATCTTAAATTATGACCAGTACAGAGACTGCTCTTTCTTGTGTAAGGCAATTGCACTAACAGCCTAGAATAGTACTCATTCAACAAGCCCTTTCATCCTGGAAAGTGTTTTCACTGCTGAGCAAGATACTGGATTATCAAACATTTGGACTTGTCAAAGATTTCAGCCTGACGTTGATGATACCATACCACGATTTATGGTAGCACTGAATTTATTCTAATAAAATGTAATTGTAATTATAAAGTCCCAATAAAATTATATATTTTTTCTATGCATTATGTTGATTAACGTTGATATTATGTTTATTGCTTAAAACAAATATTTTTAAATCACCTACAGGCACAGCAGAGCATAAAGACATGGAAACAAAGCTGCTTGCTCAGTTGCCTTATTCATTTTATCTGTGGTGACTTTCGGAAAAGAGTGTTCTGTAGCTGAGAATTTGCTCTATCAAATAGTGCTATTGTGCTGTTCTCCTCCGTTGTAGTTTCAGTGGAAATAAACAGGAGGCATTACTTTCAAGGCAACCTACGTATACCTCTGTCCTTTGTATTTTCATTTGCTGTACAAAAACAATCTTTTCTCCCTTGCTCAAAACTCAGCATTCACTGTATTCCTCTATCATTGATTATCACTGTGGTCCTCAGGAACATTGCTCAGAAGATTTATGCATACAAGGCAGATTATTTTTAAATTCAACTTAATCACAGCATTTCATTTCTATATTTCTATTTGTATTTCTATTTATTTCTATTTTTATTTCTATTTCATTTCTATTTCTATTATTTCTATTTCTATTTCTATTATTTCTATTTCCGCAGTGACAGACAAGCCATGTTCCAGTTGGCCATGCAGGTTTTTACAAGAGTGGCATGCAGGCTCGTTTGTTGCTGGTGAAAATGCATTACTAATGACGGTACCAATGTTGAAAAACAGTGTTTTGTAGCTCAGAATTTACTCTATCAAACAGTGTTATTGTGCTTTTCATATTGGTTATAGTTTCTATAGAAATAAATGCGGGACGTTACTTTTAGAGCAACCTAGAGATATGTGGCCCAGGGCAATACTTCTTTACTCAGTGCAGCCCTAGGTAGGCAAAAAGGCTGGGTACCCATTCATCTCACAGTGTCTTATGACCTGTGAAAACCTAGATAAAGAAAAAGATGGAGAAGTAACCTTCCATTAAATCAGTGTTTCTGAACCAATCTGGTTGTCAAAACAGTACACTTTCTTGATGGTAATTTTGAAGGACTATTTTGTTTTTTCCTTTTTAATATTACTCCTTTCCAATTAGTTGCACCCAACTTTCCTTGGGTTGACGTCACAGTAACAAAATACCAAGCTCAGTGTTTCTCAAAGAGTCTTTATAGCCTGTGTTAAAACTTCATTAAGTTTTTGTTTTCCCCAGAGTGTCCAGCTACACATTTTGCGGCAATAAAATAGTGATAATATTATATCACTAAATATTTTTAATTACAGCAAAATATGTAACAGGATCTCTCATGAGAAATGGGCAATAAAACTTAATTTAGCCTTATAAAAGCTACAATTACAAGTTTTCCTTGATTCTCAAGAGGCACAGTAAAAATCCATAATGTAATAGACATTCGGAAACTCTGGAATCCTAACTACTTTTATTTACAACTCAGCAGTTCAGTTTTTACTCCAAGGGCACATTTATGCTGTGTTTAGTAGCACGGTGCAGAGACAGAGATAGCTCTGGCTTGAGTGGCTTTGTCCACACGGTGCAGTACTGAGACACGCAAACACGAACTCACACCATGAAAACACATAGTGATGCAATTAAACTGAGCATTCTGGAGCAGACTTATTCAGCTCCTGTCTGAGGCTCAAGTGACTAAAATCCTATTATGGCTAAGAGATTACTCACAGGCAGCTTTAACGTCTCTTAGCTCCTTAGGCTTCAAAAGTATTACAGATATTAAATTAAAATATTTCTAACTTTGGTTGTACTCTTATCTCATTTGTCAGCAATTTCTTCTTCATTATCTTTTCCCCAGACAAGTCTGACACACATTGTCTGATTCTATCAACTATTTTTACAACCATGGTGAAAAACAGAAGAGATCACTATTACTAACTTTCTGTCTTCTATGTCACTTTAATAGAATCACAGAGTCACAGAATTGAATTGGAAAGGACCCTTAAAGGCCACCTGGTTCAACTCCCCTGCACAGAACAGGGACACCTATACTAGATCAGATTGCTCAGAGCCCCATCTAGACTGACCTTGAGTATCTCCAGGAACAGGGCATCCACCACCTTCTGGGCAACTTGTGCCTCAAAATCGACTTTATTGGTATCTCACTTTATTTGTATCTCTCTCAAAAACAAACAAACAAACACATTCAAGCTCTTTTTGCTATTATACCAACAGACTACCATTGTCTGGCCATTATTTATTCAACTGTGTAGCATAAGTATTTTTTCTAACTACTAAAACAGCAGTATCCTTACTCACTCTGTGCTGTATTTTCCATTTCAAAGCATGACTTGGGTGGCAGAGTACCATTGCTCTTCAGATGAAGAGGATGTACTAATATTGGACGTGTTCGATGTAAAAGATACTCCCCTCAGCAGTGCCCTGTGAATTATGTTATTCAAACACCAGGACACAGGCTAAGCTTGGATTAAGCCACTTTAGGGTGGAGATCAAAATTGATTTTTAGTGGGCACAAAATCAATTCTGAACTGTCATTCAAGAACAGCAGAGGAAAAATAAAGTTATTGGTGCCTTGGAAATATAGTGCCTTGGAAAAATAAATGTGGTTGCCAGGAAGAGGACCTTTCAAAGTCAACAGGTTACCAGCTGCAGTGTCTTCCAGTAGACTCAGTCTTCCAATACAAGGGCATCTGGAAGAAGGAATACAAGCAAAGTAGCATACGGTTACGTCCTGTCCTTTCTCTGTCTCAAAGATGATGGCAATCTATTTGGGCTGATTACAACATCCAGAAGATGAGACTCACACTTGGGATCAGCATAATGCTACTTAGCAAAAAACATTTGGCATAAATGCAGATTCCAGATTCTAACCTGGAGCAGTTGCTGGGTGCCATTGTCCTCTGCATGGCTGCAGCATTCTGATGTCATGGAGGCAGAATGAGGAACAGTGGGGGGTCACCCCCTGTGTGGGTAAACCTGCGAGTAGGGAGCAGTGCGAGCAGGATGTGCAAACAGCACAGGGCAGCAGTTTGGACTGGCAATTCATGCAGTGCAGTTGAGCAGGGAAAGCAAGGAAGGTAGGATACCTCTGCCCATTCAGGAGACCAACTCACCTGTTGGTTTCCTCCCAGACAACAAATCCAGCTATAGTATTCACTAGGCATAAAGCTCTGGCTAGAAAGAATGTGGTGACTCTGGCCGAGTGCCTGCCTAAAAATATGATGGTTAAGTCCCTGTCTGCAGTGAGTGCCTGAGTCTGCTGCTGCTGCTGAAAGGCAGCAGGGTTTCCACCTGCATGAGATGTGAGTAGGTGGATGATCTGCTCATTGTGGTGGTGGGGCTCAAGAAGGAGGTGGAGAGATTAATGAGTATCAGAGAGTGCGAGCAGGAGATAGATGGGTCAGCTAACTCTCTGCTGCACTTGCAAGGAAGACACCAGGGTGATACTTCCCAGATGGCGGTGGTCCCCCTCTCCTGCCATTGTCAAGTAGAGGGAGGTGATTTAAGGGAAGAGGAGGAGTGGCAACAGGTCCCAGTTCGGTGTCACAGGCAACCCCCATATTGACCTCCCTTGGTTGCCCAGGTACCCTGAATAATAGGTTTTTGGTTCTGGAACTTGATGGAGAGCTGAGTGAGGAAGAAGTGGGAGGTCCACCCATTCAGTTGTCAAGGGACAGGCGGTCAACCCCACATCTCCAGATAGCCTCTGCTAAGAAGGACAGAAGGGTGACTGTGGCAAGTGGCTCCCGCTGAGAGGAACAGAGGGCCCCCCATGTTGACCCAACCCTGCCTGCAGGGAAGTGTGCTGCCTCCTTGAAGCCTGGGTCAGGGATACTTCTAGGGAAGTTCCCTGTCTGATTCATCCCTCTGATAATCCTGTATTTACAGTTCAGGCCGGCAGTGATGAAGTTGCTGAGAGAAGCCTGAGGATTACCAAAAAGGACTTCAGGGGACTGGGGCAGTTAGTGGATGAAGTGGGAATACAGGATGTATTTTCTTCTATCCATTCACTGGCAGGGAGGGATACTGAGAGGAGCAGGAGAACCCATCTCATAAATCCATGGCTGAGAGACTTTGAGGTGCAAACACAACAATTTTGTGTTTTTTGACTGGGGTTGTTTACTCAGCACCTGGCCTGAGGGCTGCAGATGGGTCTCATCTGTCTTAAAGGGGGAAACAAACCCTAGCCCAGGAGCTGGCAGGGCTCCTTGAGAGGGCTTTAAACTAGATGTGAAGGAGGAAGAGGATAAAACAAGGCCTGTTAGAGATGAGCCTAGTGGAACAATGATGGGACTGGAGGTGAGGCAAGGGACTTAGCTGAAGTGCACACAACATGGGCAACAAACAGGAGGATCTGGAAGCCATTGTGTGGCAGCCAAACAATGACTTAGTTGCCATTACAGAAACATGGTATACATCCTGGTGGGAGTCTATTGTACACCTCCTAACAAGGGTGAGGAGACAGATGAGGCATTCTATGAACAGATGACAGAAGTTGTGCATTTGCCAGCCCTTTTTTCTCACAGGAGACTTCAACTTCTCTGATATATGCTGGAAATACAATACAGCACAGAAGGAACAGTCTAGGAGGTTTCTAGAGTGTATGGAAAACAACTTCCTGACACAGCTGGTAAGAGAGCCTACCAAGGGAGGTGCCCCACTAGACCTGCTGTTCACAAACAGAGAAGGACTGATGGGAAGTTCAGGGGTCAGGATCTGTCTTAGACAGAGTGACTACAGAATGATAGAGTTATCAATTCTTGATGAAGTCAGGAGGGGTGGCAGCAAAACTGCTACCTTGGAGGGCAGACTTTGAACTATTCAGAACACTAATAGGGAGAGACCCTTGAAATTCAGTCCTGGAGGGTAAAGGGGTTCAGGAAGGCTGGTCTCTTCTCAAAAAGGAAGTCATAAAGGCACAGGAGTAGGCTATCCCCCTGTGCCACAGGATGAGTCAGCAGGGAAGAAGACCAGCATAGATGAACAGGGAGCTTTCCTGAGGCTCCAGGAGAAAAAGAGAATGTTTCTCCTGCAGAAGAAAGAATGGACAACTCAAGGAGAGCTTGAGAGATGTTAGGATGAGCAGGGAGAAAATTAGAAGGGCAAAAGTCCAGCTTGAACTCAACTTGGCCACTGGAGTAAAAGAGAACGAGAAACATTTTTACATTTATATATTAACAGTAAATGGAGGGCTAAGGAGAATCTCCATTCTTTACTGGATTTGGCAAGGAACATGGCCACTGGGGATACAGAAAAGGCTGAGGTTATCAATACCTTCACAAAGTCTGTCTTTAAAAGTCAGATCAATTAATGTCAGGGTGTTCTACATGCTGACCTGGAAGTCTTGGATAGGCAGCAGAATAAACCCATCACGATTCAAGTGGAAACTCTTAGAGACCTGGACTGCCGTAAGTCCATGAGGCTGGATGGGATTCTACTGTGGGTGTATAGGGAGATGGTGGAGGTGATAGCCAAGCCACTTTCCGTTATCTATCAGCATTCTTGGTCAATCAGAGAGGTCCCAGAGGGCTGGAGTCTTGCCAGTATGACTCCTACCTACAAGAAGGATTGTAAAGATGATTCAGGAAATTGCAGGCCTGTCAGCCTGACCTCCATGCCAAGAAAGGTTATGGAGGAGATCATCTTGAGGGAGATCACATCCATATGCGAGACAAAAAGGGGATCAAGATTAGCCAGCATGGGTTCACAAAAGGCAGGTCCTGCTTCACCAACCTCATCTCTTTCTGTGATTTAGTGACCCGCCTGGTGGATGAGGAAAAGGCTGTTGACATAGCTGATAGGAGGTATTGGTCTGCCTGGGGGTAGGAAGGCCCTACAGAGGGATCTGGAAAGGCTGGATAGCTGGGCTGAGGCCAATGGGATGAAGCTCAAGACCGAGTGCTAAGTCCTGCCCTTTAGCCACAGCACAACCCCAGGCAACATTACAGGCTTGGGAAAGAGTGGCTGGAAGTCCATGTAGAGGAAATGGACCTGGGAGTATTGGTCAGTGCTGGGCTGAACATGAGCCAGCAGTGTGCCCAGATGGCCAAGAAGGCCAATGGCATACTGGCTTGTGTCATAGATAGTGTTGCCAGCTAGAGCAGTAAAGTGATCAGTCCTCTGTACTCAGCCCTGGGGAGGCTGAACCTCAAGGACTGTGTTCATTTTTGGGCTCCTCACTACAAGAATGGCTTTGAGGCCCTCAAGCTCATCCAGAGATGGGCAATCAAGCTGATGAAAGGTCTGGAGCACAAGCATTATGAGAAGCAGTTGAGGAAACTGAGATTGTTCAGCCTGGAGAAGAGGAGGCTCAAGGGTGACCTTATTACTCTCTATGCCTACCTGAAGGGAGGTTGTAGTAAGGTGGAAGTCAGCCTCTTCTGCCATGTAACTAGCAATAAGACCAGAGGGAATGGCCT
This sequence comes from Gallus gallus, assembly GCF_016699485.2. Lineage (NCBI taxonomy): Eukaryota > Metazoa > Chordata > Aves > Galliformes > Phasianidae > Gallus > Gallus gallus. The sequence goes on from NC_052572.1 coordinate 57,771,017, forward strand.
CAAGTTGCATCAGAAGTGATTCAGGTTGGACGTTAGGAAATAACTCTTCTCTGAGAGAGTGGTTAGGTGCTGGGACAGGCTGCCCAGGGAAGTGGGGGAGTATCAGTCCCTAGAGGTGTTCAAGAAACATTTAGATGTTGTACTGAGGGACAAGATCTAGTAGGAAATACTGGTGATAGCTGAACAGTTGGACTGTGTGATCTTAGAGGTCTTGGCCAACCTTGGTAATTCTGTGATGCTGTGATTCTATGGTTATAATGCATTTGAAATAGATTAGCAATGTGCATAGTTTCAGCTTGTTTAATAAAAATATTTGTATATTTCTGATTCAGGAGATACTAATAAACAAATTAGTCAAACATTTCATCCAAACACCAGTCCTTGGAATTTGTTACACCACAGATTGGATCCATATAAAATAGCACTCTAGCACATCACACAAGCCAGGAACACTACTGTCAAAACTTTGTGTTGTCTTTCAAAGGTACACTTGCACATACTTTGCAAAAATGTGTGTATGTACAAAAGCAGTGTGGCTTTAGATAAAATGGGGTCAAGATTTATGGAAGACAGAGTTTTATTAAATAGACAACTGTTTTGACAAATATCAATATTTGTTGTTTCTTAAAGGCTTTTCTTTAGTTTCCACGAGGGAAAATGATTATTTGAAAAGAAAAAGAAGATAGTAAATTGGTTTTAAAGAATTGCTTTGTTTAGGATTAAAGTACAGTGTGTACTCAAGACATTACTGGGTTTTAACTTGATAGGAATGTTTAAAATCTTCATTATGCCATTCTGAAGGACAAGAAGTGTCCTCAAGATCTTACTAATTTTGTTAAGAGAAATGCTTGATTGAGCTAAGTCTAGTTATAAAAACAATATAAAAATGTTCATCAAACACATATATCTACTGTGTATATTCAAAACTTAGGAATGAGATATGTGTGTTTATATACATATATGTAGTCAAAATGACCCAAAAAACTGCTTTACATGCACAAAAATCTCAGTTAAGCCTTTATAAACAGCCATGATTGATTCCTGCATAAACTTCAAGGTATATGTTGCTTTGCTATCTCATGTTCCCCTGAAGTTAGTGCGAAACTGTGAAAACTCAAAAGAGTGTCACCTAATCTAAAAAAAAGCCTAAGTATTTGGATATAAAACACTCCAGAGAAGTCTAATATAAAATTACATTATGTATTTGAAACATACTATGGCAAATATACCAAATTGGAGCATACAGCCAAATCACTAACTCCTCCTTTTAATATTTCACAAGCAACAAATGCCACCAGGAGTGGTTCTGGAAATAAATCTTCCTTTGGATAAAAAATTCTAGGATTTTTAAATGATCCCGGAGTTATATTTGTTGTACATACATATACTTGAAACACTGACAGTAATCAGTATTTTTTATAAAGTATGTAAAAAAAAGCAACAACCAACAACAACAACAACAAAATATGTAAAAAACCAACAACCACCACCACCACCACCAAAAAAAAAAAGGTTCTGGTTTGATTCCTTCCTACCAAGAAAATGTTGGGACCATTTTTAAAGCATAAAAGCAACAAAAATATGCAAAACCTCCAATAAACTCTAGGTTGAGTCTCAATTGCTCAGTTGCTCAACTGCTGATCTTTATGATCAGCATAAGAAAAAAAATGAATGAATGGGCAAGAAAAAATAGATGGGCTACAGTAATTCTAGCAGTGACTGAGTTTGGGTGCATATCTGTTTATGATTTTTGTACTTTATTGTTGAATACTCTTTATGCATTGAGCACTGTTACACTATAACACATCTAAGCAGAGAAGCATGAATGACACTGCATTAAAATTCAGGAAACTTTGGAAAGCCGGAGAGAGCATTTTTATATTATTTTACTTTGTGCAGTTTTAGAATGCAACTTACTTATTCTTTCTTGAAATAAAACAATAGGTTATAGATAGGAGATATATGGGCCTGTGTTTACTGCCCATAGCCTGCTTACGACAGTAAGTGAAACCAGTAACTCATATAGTGCATATAAAAATATATCTTTTGTCTCTATGTGATCTAAAACATCCACATGATAATGCAGGAAACACTGTCTTATCCTCTGAGGAGCTCCAGATGCGAGGATTTTCATGTTCACTGTTAGTGATTATATGTAAGAAAGGCAGGTAATATGAGCATTACCTAGACCATAACCAATACGTTTACAACTTTCACCTACATCACGTGCTGACATTTCAAACTAGCTGCCAAATCCAGTGATAAGTATAAACAGCTTTTGTGAAAACTATCAGAATGAAATTTTATCACTTGTTCTCAATTTACATTTCGTGCTAGGTTTGCTGACATATTTTGTTTACAACATGCAGGTGTTGTGTATTTCTAGACACATGGAAAATTATTTATAGCTTCAAATATGTGCAAAGGCTTATCCACAATGTCTTTGTTCAAGTTCATCTCACATTTTCCTTGGTCTAGAACACAACTACTACAAGAATCCAAATACTTTTAAGAACAGAATGATTTTTACTGGAAGAAGCAACCCACCGATATTTCTATTGGGTATTTTGAAAACATATGAGAATCACATATGTTCTCCATAATGGCGTACAAACAACGTGTCTGTTAGCGATGAGAGAATATAACCCAAAGAAACCAAGTGTGGTGACTAAGCTCCTCAGAAGATTTTTCCTGTGTGAGAAATCTCATTTCAAGGAACTTTGAATATGCTGTTAATGTCCAGAAAAAATCATAGAATCCTAGTATCATCATGGTTGGAAAAGATCTCCAAGATCATCTAGTCCAATCATCCACCCAACCACCAATATTTCCCCACAAAACTATGTCCCTTAGTACAGCATCTAAATGTTTTTTGAATGCCTCCAGGGATGGTGACTCCACCACCACCCTGGGCAGCCTGTGCTAGTCTCTGACCACTCTTTCTGAGAATAAATTTAGGCAATATAAAGGCGAGTATACATAAAACGTTTATATCTCACCTTTTGATACCAGTGGTATGTTGTAGTCAACTAGCACTATGAAAACAAGGAGTTGAGTCTACAGGGCAGTTACATTTGTAACCCTAGTGTTGCTTCACCAGTTCTCTAGAGACTACCATGAAAGAAAAATAATGTGGGAAACTGGATTTTGTTGTAATTCTAAGGACTGCATACAAGTTGTCTGTTTTTGGCTTGAATGCTTTCAAATGGCTAGGAATTTTAACAGTATTTTTCAAAGCATCCAAATCATGAACACTATACTCCTGGGCTGTGCATTCTGATTCCTATATATTCTCGCAAACATAATTTTCACCACTTTTTCTGTTTTTATAATTTACTACTTGCTTATCCAGGAAAACTGCACAGAGCAGGTAAGTGAAATTAAATGAGTTTTATTACTTATTTAGGTCAGTGGGAAATATGATCTCATTGACATCAAATGGTATTTTCCATCAATTTGTTCTACACTGACGCAATCACTGCATGTCTTACAGTAGATGTGAGAGCACGTATCTCTGTAAGAAAACCAGTGATGGCCCAGCATACTAGATTCTATATTAGTATCTTTATCAAGTTTTATATATTGCAATGCAAACAAAAGAAAACAAAACAAAGCCATGGAGGCAAAGTTCACAAGAGAGATGAATGAATACCAACTCATTAAAAACTCATTATCTGCCAGACTCATGATGCTTTTTCATTTCTTATGACCCATGTTGCTAAATTACTTCCTGGAGAGGTGCTCTGCTCTGAAATAGTGAATGCCACAGAAGATTAGCTCAATTCTTTGCTATGGTTGAGAAAACTGAACTTACCTCAGTGCAAGGGATTAGGATATTCACTGAGGAGGCATAGATAATTTTAGGCTCAACTCAGTCATATAAAAGTATTTAAAGTGCCCTAAATTTAGTAAATTACTGTGGTTTATTAAGCATGTTATTTTGAAGAATTCTGCTTTCTAGTATTACTACCCAAACACTCAGTGTTATAAGTACTGTTAATATGTAAATTAATAAATAGAAAGAGTGGGAAGTTGAGGTGTGGTACAGGCAAATTGATTAGACAAGGGATAACTGATAGACCAGCTTTATTTATTTATTTATTTATTTTAATCGATGGGTATTTTGGAAATATATTTCCAGAGTACTCTTCTCTCATTTGCCCATGGAGATTCTAGCAATATGCTACATTAGTTCTGTACTTTTTATCAGTAGAAATTTATTTCTTGTCACTCACTGAAATATTTCCAAATTAAGATCTTCTGTTTTTGTTTTTGTTTTAACTTTAGTCAAGACAATGCTTTTCTCTCATTTGATTGCAGCCTTTGACATACTCAGAGATGTATCTGACCTATTTTTACCTCATGCAAGAAAAGCATCTTAATGCAATTGTTTACAGTCGTAACTAAGTTTAAAGAAGGAATTATCTTGCTACACTTTCATTTTATGAATTACATTGTTACTAAGAGACAGTGAATATGGTTCTTCTTCCATATCCTATGGCAGAAAACAAAACTGCAGTTCATACATAAGCAGCAATCTCTAGGAATAGCATATGATGGGAAAACGTATGGTGAAGTAGAGGGTTCCTTTCCAAGTAAAACTCTGAATTTTACATTTTCTTCAAGCGCATTGTGTACCTGCTAAATAGTATCTTTGTATTAACTATAGAGATACCTTTGTAGTAGAAAAGGAAATAAACAGCCAAGAGTTTCATAGGATTTGTATTACACAACAATCAAGCTTTAACCATAGCAATGGTATTGAATAACACTTGCTGACACTGGTTTCATTTCCTACTTATGAAACAGTGGAATGAGTTTTAGCAAATGTGATCATTCACTCTTCTACTGACTTTCTTTGTGCCTGTGTAGATATGAGGGTTTATATACAGAGCTACCTTCATAAATTAATTCCCACTGCCAATCAAAGAGCTTGCCAGTATCAACAGATGTATATCACTTTTTAAACAAAGAAGATGGTGGTGCTCCATAGATAATTCTAGGATTAAATAACTCCTCCATACTACCTATTCTGCCCCAGTGCAGTTGATATTCCAATGGTGATACAGCAATGGTGCATACCAGTCAGATTTTGTATTGTCTTTTCAACAATGTACAGTTTAACACCTGACATTTTTAGCAGCTTGAAGCCTCACTAAATAACACTGAACTCTTGATAATACAGCACTGAAAGGAAGAATACACAAGAAAATGCTTACTAAGACACTTAGCAAATAAGGTATTCTAATAAGAAAAACACTACTCATTTCAGCGTTTGAATGTTTCCTAGGTGAGATATTCAGCTTTCTTACAATCTTCTTCTTCTCAATAATTCCTTGATCTTAATTCTTAGTTCTTAATTCTGTAGCTGAGTCAGCAATAATTTTATCCTGGAGATCAACAGATTGTATAAAGAGACCAGATCTAACTTGTTCTGAGGATAATTTTCCCTACTTATGTTATAATAATATGAAGCAATAATAGCTTGAATTAATAAATCAAACAAGGCAGATAAACTAAGACAATGTCTTCCATTAGAGGAGTCATCGTGTTCTTTGAATGCTTTTCCCCTTGGCTGTTGGGACAACTAATTCCAACCACATTCAGTGCTACACACAGCTTTCTAAATAGCAGAAAGTCAAACAATACTAAGACTTGTTGCAAGTGGGCAAGAAATGTTCGGTTCTTAAAGAAGTGGAAGGAAAAGGGGAAGGGGAAGGGGAAGCGGAAAGTAAAGGGGAAGGGGAAGCGGAAAGTAAAGGGGAAGGGGAAGGGGAAGGGGAAGGGGGAGGGGAAGGGGAAGGGGAAAGAGAAGGGGAAGGGGAAAGGGAGAGAAAAAAATATATATATTCTTTTGGAAGCCTCCCATTGTTCCCCAGGACTTTTCATCCAGACTTAGTAATCTGTTGTGAAAGCTTGCAGCCTGTGCAGGGATTAACTGTGTTGTAGTTTGGACATGTTTGGGACTGAAGAAAACATAGAATGCTTGTTTGTGACCTTGTGAGAGAAATGGTTCCCCCACAGAGTTAAAGGAAGTGCTAAATAAAGGTTTCATGGTAGAAACAGAGTGGAAGGCAGCTGTCTGGTGAGAAGTGTAGCATTTACATTTAAATGTTTCTCACATCTGTACAAACATTCCTCCACAAAAAGGAAAATCTCTCCTGTTTCACATTGAATATACTACTCAAAGTGTGAAGGACACAGTCAGTGTCAGAAGCTACTGCATAGCCAAAGGAGTGACATTCTTTTCTAATAAAGTGTGTTGGTATATTATAGTATTATATATGTGTGTGTGTTTGCATGTATGTAAAGTCATTACTGAAAAGAAAGTAAAGATATCAAATCTCTAGAGTTTAGCACTATCATTTGCAACTGATACTTTTCAGATGCAGTAGGCTGACAGAAACAATGATGGAGAAAACAAAACGTTAGCTTCCAGCTAATAACAGATTACATACTAGATAATACCATAAGACACTCCTTGGGGAAATCATTGTTTGGTGGAAAAGAGTTACACAACTTTTCTTTCAATATTCCCTCACTTGCCAGATGAGTTTCTGAAAACAGAGAATGTTTCATTTTGCCACATTTGGACACAGAGGGCATTGAAGCATTTGAAGAGAACATAGTAGGCTTTCCAGAGATGTGAGTTCAAGGGTTTGGAAACTAACCTTGTTTTTCAAGTTTAGATACGCTCTAATTGAAAGGATAGTGAGACTCTAATATTCCAAGCAGATCTGAGACTTCACAGTTTTTCCTACAACACGCTTTAGAATTGAAAGTCATAATTTCCTTTCCTGAGAAGACAGTTGTTACAACCACACTTTCACTAAAGAAACCTATAAATGTCTTCCTACTTAGAAAACCAGGAATAACGGGCGGGAAGAGGAGGTACAAAACCCACAGGAAAAAGCAGTACCTACCCACACTGGCTGCATGGTTTTTTGCACTTCTCTATGAGAAGACTAATACTTCACTGCTGCCTCTCAGGCTAACAGAATCCATCTGCTTGGCCTGATGCCCAGCTGTTTGCTGCCCATCACCATCACCAGGGATGCAGATGTGCCTACATCTCCACTCTTCAGGCTTACTCCCACGATTCTTAAAAAACCACTTAAAACCTCACATAAAAAACAAGAGACTGAAAACAGAGGCAGTCTGTGTCTTTTGCTGTTTCTTAAACCATTTCATGTGTTGCAAGTGTTAATACCCACAATAAGAAAATACAATACAGACTCTGTTTGGGATGTGTACAGGCTTTCTTGAATGCTTCTGAATGCCAAGTGAACTACTGCATGGTGCAAGAGGAAGGCCAGTGAGTATCACCTAGACATGGATACCAGGCAGGAGCAGCCAGACAGATTCTGAGATCAGAGAACATCACTAAGATTTTTAATTTTGAGGATTTCATGAACTAATAAACCCTGACATTTCTAGTTTTAATTGAAGTGGAGGGGCCTAGTACTTACAGCACAGTAGGACACTTCTCCAGCAAAACAGGAAATGCAAAGTTTGAAACACTTGTTAAGCTCATGCAGTAAGGAAGTTTCAAGAACATTCTTCCAAAGGAAAAGAAATCAAAAACAAAATTACCCAAAGGAAGTGGGATTATCCCCTTGCTTCCTTTTCCGTATGATTGTAAACTAGCAGAGCTGATTTAGAAACCATATCCAGAAGTAGTAATACTAGGTTTCAAGTACAATTCAGACAAAGAATCTTAAGATATACTGGAAAACGCTACTTTGAATGTTTTCCAGGAAACCCATTCCACTGGCCTGTTTAAGTTGCACAGTGTACAGCATGCTGTACTTATCCAGATTGTTAGTACCCTTGTGTGTGTGTGTGTGTGTGTGTGTGTGTGTGTGTGTCAATGTACTACTATGTGTCAACGTACTACAATGTACCACCTCTCCAAAACATTACATACCTTCAACTTCTCCAGCCTTCTGCCTTCCTCCTTCCAATTTTTAAAGTTCCATCTGAAGTCATAGATGGATTTAAGTAGTACTCTTACTGCAACCACTGGTACAGTAGGGAATAAATTGGGAACTGAAGCACAGTGAGCATAAGAATAGATTACCTTCTACCTCCGGTTGTGTTGCATACACTATCCCTCTGCAGACTCTGTGTGATGCTTTCACAATACCTAGCTGTCTGCGAAGCCATGTTACTAAGACACTCCTGGCTAGAGACTGAGGCAAGGTAGGATAGATAAACGGGGTACCCAGCAAAATATTAATTGGTTGGATAGTATGTAGGCAGAGGGTTGTAGTCAACAGCTCCATGTCCAGGACGGGACTGATAGCAAGCGGCTTCCTCCAGGGGCCCATCTTGTTCCTCTATAGCATCTTTATTATTGACATAGACAATGGAATGGAGTATACCCTCAGCAAATTTGCTTATGCAACCAAGCTGAATGGTACAGTTGACAAAACAGAAGGAAGGAATGTTATCCAGAGGGTCCTGGACAGGCTTGAGAAGTGGGGCCACATGCACTGAATGAGGTTCAGATGTCCCATTTGGATCAGGGTCAATTCCAGATATGCAAGCAGACTGGGAGAAGAACTCCTTGAGAACAGCCCAGCAGAGAGGACGCTGGGGGTTCTGATGGGTGAAGAACTAGACATGAGCCAGCAGTGTGCACTTGCAGACTGGAAAGCCAATGGCATCCAAAGAGGAGTGACAGCAGGGTGAGGGAAGGGATTGTCTCTGTTCTGCCCTCATGAGGCCCCATTTGGAGTACTGTATCCAGGCATGAGACAGCATAAGAAAGATGTAGAACTTATGGAGAGGATCCAGAGGAGACCATGAAGATGATCAGAGGGTTGGAACACCTGTCCTGTGAGGAAATATTGGCGGTGTTGGATCTGTTCAGCCAGAAGAGAAGGCTCTGAGGAGACATGATAGTGGCCTTTCAGTATCTAAAAAGGGGCTACAGGAAAGGAGACAGACTCTTCTGCATGAAAAATTCTTTACTCAGAGGGCTGTGTGGCACTGGTACAGCTGTCCAGAGAAGCTGTGGGTGCCCCATTGTCATGGTTTTATGATTCTGTTATTGGTATTCCACATCATAAAATTGTGTAAAGCTCATCAGTCCAGTTCTGTGGACTGACAACTTTCTGAATACCTGGTTCTCAGAAGAGAAGAACTACACACCCCAGAGGACTTCGTGTTCAGAGGGGAAGATACATCATGGGAGGAAGTCACAGGATGCTCCTTCTCTCACTACCTGGCAGTGTGTGGGTGTGCTCCCCAGCTGTGTGTCTTCAGTTCAGAATAAGGCTTTCAGTTTCAGACATTCTCTCTCATTTTATTTCATTTATTAGTCTCAATTCCAATTATATTGCATTATGTAGTGTTATCTTGCATTCCGATATCATATTTAGTAAAATTAATTTTCCTTCTTAGGTTGTTGCTGCTGTTCTGTCTTTGCACCCAGCTCACATCTCCCTACCCTCCCCCTTTTCCCTTTCCTTTTTTTGGGGGGGGCTAGAGGGCCTGCAGGCCTGCTGCCCCCTGTCATGGGCACAGATTGATCTAGATAACCCTGTGACATCCATCCCTGGAGGCACTCAAGGCCAGGTTGGATGGGGGCCCTGGGCAGCCTGGGCTGGTGGGGGGCAGCCCTGCCAATGGCACAGGGTTGGGGCTGGGTGGGCTTTGAGGTCCCTTCCAACCCAAGCCATTCTGTGATTCTGTAACTCTATGAAAACACATCTTGATGTGGGGAAAGTGACCAGGCCTCCTGGTATTGACACATACTCTTTCAAAAGAATCAGAAAGCAACTGCCAAGATGCTGGACTATATTCACTGAAAAGTTTTCCACTATCTGCATTATTTAAATAATGTGTAAGAAAAATAAGCCATCTGTAGTGATTGTGTCAACTTTCAGGCCTTCTTGAATTTCCTAGAGCACCCCAGAGCAGCAGCAGATGATAAAAATGCTAGAGATTAACTTCTCATTTTTGAAAGATGAGTGCCCAGCACAGCAGAGAAGGTACATGTAGCATTAAAAGTAGAAGGGTAGGGACAGCAGTTATTAATGATCACTAACTTGAAAGCCTGTTAGGTGAGTTGTATGCCCACAAAGCAAATATGGATGTGCTGGCCCTCACCACATTGCTGTAACAATCAGACTATTACAAGTATTTCCATATGTAAATTTTCACAACTTTCCTTTCCAATGTGAATGCTTGTCTTTATGGATCAGAAGGAGAAGACACTGACGTGTAAGCTGACACTGTGCAATATATTAGTGAAGAGAGAGCTCTACACTATCTGCCCCACGAATACTGTCTGCTAGTTTTCAGACTATCACAAGAATAATTCAATTTTTCTCTGAAAATCTGCTTAAGCCTTTGAGATATAAGTGCATCAGAGCTTACCTGCATGCAGTAAATCTACGTCTGAAAGTTATTTTGAGCAAATACAATTCCTAAATGAATTAAACAGTTTTTTAATTCTAGTACTATCTCAAGTTTCTGCTTTATACCATGGAGCATAATGTTTAATGAAACATCAAACTTGTTGTGGCTGTTTTCTTAACAGTTTTTTTTTTCTCCTAACCCATTTCCTGAAATAATCCCTATACAGTTCATCCATTGAATATATCTAAGAAGATTCACTGAGATGACTCAGAGAGTCACATGAAGCCAACCTTGCAGGAAACTGTTTGATTTAACCTTTTTTTTAGTGTGTGTGTAAAAAAAAAAAAACTCCAGAGTGCAATTTCTTAGTGTTGAATGTGGCTTCTTTGGCTTAATACCTTTGCTGAGCTATGCATTGACTCAGACCTTTGAAAGAGTTTATATTTCAAGAGCTGGGAATGTGTTGTCATATTCAGAGAAACTAAGTTGCAGCTGTATATTTTCTCCTTTTCCCCTACCTTTCCAAAATCCAAGAACTTCTGATAATATGATCTTTATCTCTTAATCCACATGGAATATCCTTTAAATCTACAGAACAAGAAAACAATGGCCCTGTTTTTATCTCACTGTTGTTGTAATTTGAATTACATTTCTCAACAGGACCAAAGCTCTTAGGTAGAGTTTTTTCTTTCTTTATTTGCTGCCTTGCCATCATTTTCAGCACAGAGGGCCATATAGATGAGGCGCTGTTGATATCTTTCCAACAGCAGCATCTGGCTCTTTGGCAAACTGTTTCACTAACTGTTCTGACCTCCTGACAGCTCCAACACTGCTATTGAGAGCTGTGTAGATTGGCTGGAGTACATATGGGTCATCTCCTTTAATTCTTCCTTTTGGGAGCTGTTTTTATGTCAGTAGTGTGCAATATTGAGGATTTTCATGTAATGACTCTGTCTATCAGCAAACAAAGAGGAAAATTATGATTAATTCAGTATTTTTTACATCATAGGAGAGAAAAAAAAGAAACATTATGGGTTTCTTTGGTACAACTTAAAAGTTAATGCTGCTGGTTAGAATAAACCATTTTGTTTCTGTTTAGTTAGATGAAACAAATGTTCTTGTGCTGTAGCTCACTAAGTAGGAATGAATGAAAAGTTTTGTCAACTCAGTTTAAAGTTCTGGAATTTCTTTAAAAGGGCAATAAATATACTTAATTTTCCTTATATTATAGTCAATTTGAGGAAATACAGACAACCATTTTTTTCTTATTTAAATTTAAGATACTGTTTTCCTAAATTCATGATGCCATTTGACAGAAAAAAATAATGCTTCTGTCTTCTCTGAAGAGAGTATTCTTTTCCCCAGCTTAGTACCTATTACTCATGTTCTAGTAGTTTAACTGCATGAGATGTACACATCATCCTATGGAAATCACTGGACCTCAACAGATAAATTAGAAAGCCTTTGATGAAAGTGTTAGTATCTGTTGATACTTATTTCCGTCGGCCTTATTTTCTACCAGGGCACACTGTTGGCTCATGTTCAGCTGTACATCGACCAACAACCCCAGATCTGTTTCTTCCACACAGTTTTCCAGCCACTCCTCCCCAAGCCTGTAGTGTAGCTTTGGGTTGTTGTGGCCAAAGTGTGGACCCAGCACTTGGTCTTACTGAGCTTCATCCTATTGGCCTCAGTCCAGCTATCCAGCTTGTCTAAATCCCTCGGTAGGGCATTCCTACCTCCAGGTGGATTGATTCCTCCTGCCAGCTTGGTGTCATCTACAAACTTACAGGAGGTGCACTCAGTGCCCTCATCCAGGTCATCAGTAAAGACATTGAAGAGGACAGGCCCCAACACTGACCCCCGGGGAACACTACTCATGACTGCCAGCTGGATTTAACTCCATTCACCACCACTCTCTGGGTCCAGCCTTCCAGACAGTTCTTTACCCAGCAAAGAGTGTACCACCATCTGTTTTTTGTGCTCTAATGAAAATGTCTATTTATAACCTCAATGCAAATAAGTCTATTCTATTAATTGCATTATTGCTGTGGTTGTGCATTATTATTATACATTTTATTGGAAGTGAACAAAATAATGGACAAATTAACACTGGTATGATGAACATATCATATGAATTATTTAAGATATATCCAACCTGTGGCCCATAGGCCATGTGCAGCTTGGAACAGCTCACAGTTTGGCCCTGACCCTGCCCTGCACCATCTGCCCCTGCTGCTGTAGCAGCTCTGCCCCACCAAGCAGCCCGGTCCAGACCCAGGCACCACCCATTGCTCACAATAACCACACAGTGGTGTGCGATTGGCACTGCCTGGGCTGAAACTAGGGCATGGGGTTGGCACATTGCAGCGCTGACTCAAGAGATGGAAAATAACTGTGTGCATTGTGGTACACTGACTAAACACAGTTCTGTGAACAGCCAAAAAAAAAAAAGTGCTTTCCAAACTGATAAAGGAATTTGAGAACAGGTTGCACAATTCCTGGAAAAAGCATCATTTTTTGGGTATAATAGCACCTCAATTTTCAGTTGACATAAATACATTACCTGCAAATTTTCAAATGGAACATACAGTTGCAATCAGACTTTCAACTCAGAAATCTTACTGTGTCTCTTTATGTCTTTATAAGACATATCCTACCAGTGAAAAACATTCCTTGCTTCACCATCACATCTTATTCATGTCACTGCTTTTAATGTCATTTCATTTCATGTCAGTGCATACATTTGTGAACATATATTTTCAAGGATGAAGCACAGGAAGAGTAAAATTTCATCAGAAATCTCTGACAAACAACCCTAAACCCAACTGGTGCATCAGTTTCACAAAAACAAATTCAAACATCCCACTAGTTCTGTGTTTTTGTTGTTTTCTTTTTGTTGTTGTTGTTTTAATAAAAAATACAGTTCAGCCCTTTACTAAGACTACCAGGTGTATAAGAATTTGACTGTAAGATGTTGTAGTATAAACAATCAAAAGAATTGGAAAAATGAATCTGAACTAAGTAAATATTTTTAAAAAATATTCTAACAGATACTCTTCCTTGTATATATATCATCTTTTATCGACTAGAATCTCTTTTTAACCCTTGCTGCCACGCAGGTGTGCAAGTAACACCTACAACATGCAGAGAGTAGGCAGTCAACTTCTGCAGTCCCCATTTCCAGCTCAATGAGGAATAGTTTGCTGAAAACCCTAGAATAGCTAGTATAAATAAAATATACCTATGTGATTAAACTTTATGATAAATGCAGTTTTGACTAATTTATGTCTTCAGAACTTCTTTAGCAACTTTATAGACTGAAATGATAATTCATCATATTATGGTGTGAGAAAGAATATTCTTTAAAATTATGCACAGCTGCTACTTCTGTAATAAACATAGCAACAGGTTGGACAAGAGATGTATAAACAAGTCAACTCCTAAGTGAAACACATTCAAAGAAGATTTGAATAGAAGATAAGGACAGACTTACCTAAAACTTTAACTGTTAGTGTAGGATGAAATTATGATAATTCCCTGAAAGATCTTGTAGTGTTCAAATAATAAAGGAAAGGACTGGCAGGAAATGTGTAACAAAACTCACTATGGAAAAAAAAAACTTTCTACTAATGAAATAGTTTATTAAGGGAAATTCTTTTGCTCGAGTCATTTAGAACTAGACTGGAGCAACAACTGACAGGGCAGTGGAAAAGATGATTTAACTCATGTGATACTGTGGTTATTTTAAATGGAATTTTTTGGAGTTTGTTTTGTTAGCACACCTTTCCTTACTGGTGAGGTCTTAAAGACCTTGTACAGCTGTTGTCTGGCTTTCTCCTGTCTGGCACTCTGTGTAAGTTAAATAACACCTAACACATGGCACTTGGAACATGCAGTCTTGGTGTTGCTGCTCTGGTCTTTCCAGTCACTACATCCCTACCAGCAACACTGTGCTCCAATTTAATCCTGGACCAAAAATCAAAGAAACTATACCTGTTTGCCACTTTGTGTTAGCTCCACTTTAAAATACTGTCTAAAAAATATGTGGTGTTAGTACATTTGGTATCAGAATAGGAATGAATTATTAAGATTTAGGACTGGATTTTTAATGTTAGCCTCCTTTAAGAGCCAGCCATCTGCTTCATATTGAATTACAGTAAGACCACTGTGTTACTATTATACTAACGATCAAACTCAAATGAAGGTACTGGGATTTAATTTTCAGAATTACCCAATAAAAATTACCCTAACTTCAAAAGCCATAGAGATAAGGCAATGCTGGGTGCATTTAATGGTTCCAGACAGCCGATTTTGTAAACATAGAGTAATATACAATACCAGCTGTATTGTTACCATGTAGTGGAAAAGCATGAAATTGTTTGTCATCTTAATCCCAAGCATGTGTTTCATTTGTATTATTTGGACTGGAAGCACTACGTTTTGCCATGACAAAGTTTAAAAGAATTATTAAATGCACAGCTCTCTGAGACATCCCTTTGATTTCAACTACACTGACAGTTGTGTTTTCAGGAACCAGCCCTTATTTTGGATAGCTAGAAAAGAGTAAGTACTAGAGAATGCTACATCAGCGTCTTGTTTTTCCATTAGATTCACTCTCCATGCACAGTGTTCTGCTTTCCTTTGTCCTTCTTCATTCTCTTATAACTTGCCCAACTCTGAATCTCATCAGAAAATTGTGTGGAAATTTAAACAGAAAGAATCAAATAAGCTTATGAAGTGTTTGTCATAGAATCATAGAATCACAAGTTTGGAAAGGACCTACAAGATCATCTAGTCCAACCGTTCTCACACACGAAGGCAGCACACAGCAAAGTGAGTAGTATGTCTACTCTCAACATAGTTGCTCTAACAGTCCTGGAAATACTGAAGTCAATTACATTACAAATACAGTGAAAACTACTGAGAAGTCAAATGAAGAACAAGGTTGAGAAGGGAGAACAAAGAACATCTTGAGAACTGAAGTCTTGTCTTACGAGGGAAAAATAGGAGGTATTAACTGATGACTGTGCAGAAAGCATGAAAATAGTCTATAAATAGTTTAAGCACACGACTGACAAATGTACCATATAAACTAGAGATTTACTTCAAAAAGAAAATGGCATTCTCTGCAATTAGTTAAATTTGCAGTTTTGTATTATCCATACTGTAAGAATCTTTTACTCCGAAGGCACCGTTTCAGCTAGAAAATTGGTACACTTTATTGCTCTTGTTCTGACTGCATGTGTTTCATACTGTGATTTACATTTTTGTTTGTCATGGGCACTGGGATAGAAGTAGAGATCATCTTTCCCATGTTCAAAACAAGACACTTGAATTAATTGCAAAAGCTCTGTTTGTTAACATATTTGTATCAGTTAAACATTAAAAAACAAACAGATCGTCTGTGTCTCTACTCAGAGGTTTAGTATTAGAAAGCAGGAGCAAAGGAAGATCATGTTTTTATAAATTTTGTACTACTCTAAAGCTAAGAAGTTGGAAAAGCACTTCTAAGGTAGGCAGACATTTGTGTGCCATGAAGGACACCTAGTTAAAATATTTCTAAGACCATCAGACTGGTGCCAAAAAACTGAAATAGACTTTCTTGGGATAACTCAGATCTACCTAAAGTATGCCGTTCCCTTGTACCATATATTGCATTATGTAAACTCCACCAACATATACAGAAAGCATATGCTGCATATTTTTCTCACAAAGGTCTTTTTTTCATTCTATATGCTCATGGAGTTTTTTCTTCTGCTGGCAGCTAACACCACAGGCATGAGCCTGTAGGATCTACCAAAAATAACTGAGACAAAGTTATTGTCAGTAGGCTTTAATTCACCTGGAAGAATACACTCAGATCTAGAACCTGAGAAAGGCTGAAAGCAAATGATAAATGAATATCTGAGGAGTGTGCCATAGGAGGTCAAGAGGAGAAAATGTCTTCTTTCATTACCAGTTTATCTGGTCCATTACTGTTTGTTTAGGTAATAACCTACTACTAGAACTAGTAGTTAACTGATAAATGCCCAATTGGAAATGAAAAGTGCTAGCTGCTGGTGACTTTCTAAGATCCTTATGTTAGATTGTATGCCTAGTAGATGCCTAGTAGATGCCTAAAATCTACTGCAAGCAGCATCGTTATGGCATAAAATGAGGATCTAATGTATCTAATGTGATTCACATACAACTATTTTGTTCTTTCCAGAATTCCAGAACCACAATGTTCTACTCTTGAGAAACTTCTCACAATAAATAAAAGAACAATAGTCTTACAGAATCTGTTCGCCACTGTATAATTTAGGACAATTTGAATTAATGCCAGCATTTTAGTTAAGATAATTAATACAAGTCTCCTTTTCTTCCTATGCCAGAAGCAAAGGCTGCTGTGATCATTCTCAATTTGCACAGGCTCCCACAGTTTATCAGACAGAAGTGCAAGAAACATTTGAGAATTGAGACCATGTTTGCCAGTGGCATTTAACATTATATTTCGGCAATTAGCTCATGCTAAGAAAAAAATAATAATAGTTCATTTAAGGGGACACAAGTAACTTCCTATTAAAATGGTTAGAGAAAGAATTCTATAAAAAACCAAAAAACAAAAACCACCACCAACAACAAATGGATTTTAATAGTTACTTTGACTATGATATACAGGTAACATTGATTCATGCTCATTTCACAGCCATGGGCTACACAAGTTACCGCTGCTAATACTTTTTCTAGTCACCAGCAGTCTGCCAGCTAAGAAAAACTTTTTGGTGGTTCTATGATGCAGAAGCCAGACAAACACACATGGAGACACATATGTGGATTCCACACAACTTTTTAACCCATAAGATTAACTGGATTTGACATCTGCTCTTTTGTTCAGTTCAGAACCACAGTTAGAACCTATAAATATAACTATTATTTTAAAATCAGTAAAGCACGTTAATAGTGTTGCACTACAAAAACCAATTACTTTGCATCTCCACTGCATCTCAACAGACTCCAAATGTATTTTTGAATCTGACAGACAAAACTACATAAGTTTAAATTAATTTCAGCATTATCTTCTTTTACACTCTTGCTGTTGAATCCTAATCTTCCAGCAATCAAGTTCCATAACATTACCTAGTAACCATACATGGAAATTTAAAATAGTAACCAACTGTGACTGCAGCTGCACAGCCACGTTAACATCCTTTTCGATATCATTTACATCTACTTGGCTTCAGATTTACATGGTTTTATTCCTTGTCAGTTTCAAATATACTGACGTGCTCTTGATGGCAGAGAACAAGCGTTCTATTATTTACAGAAATTGCAGCACGTAAATATTTTAAGAATGGATGTTTTAAAAAAATGCCTCAGTGGTCATTAAAACATATGGGAAAATCATTTACTTCTTAACAAAATTGAAAAACTAAAGGCAAAATTCTATAAGTAACACTTTTTTTCATAGTAATCTGTTGCAGCTCTTCATAGTGAGGAACGACAGCCCAGACCCCATTGTTACAGCACCTCAACATGCACAGCTACCTCCAAAAACATTAAGACACAAAAAATGTGTCTAGACTGTATGTACTACATAATTATTATGAGGTAATTAGCATTAAAGATCACATATAGATCCTATCAAAAACCAATAGGACAGAAAAATCTCTCTCATTCATTCTGCTACCATGCAGTGTTTGAATCCAAGCAGCCTCAATGCCTGCCAAAGCAAAAACAAGTCTCATTAAAGGAAGAGCCAGTTCTTGTTCTTGACAGTACAGTGGCTTCCGGTCAGTTCCTTTATCCTATGAATAATAAATACTCTTCAGTGGTCTTAAATAGTATTTGTGTGTGTTGCTTGTCACAACTTAAAGCAGAAGGTGGATTTTGAAAATGACTGGTTGCTAAGAGCAAAATGCTTCAGTGCATTTTATAGTACAGAACAAAGCTGCAAGTTTTCCAGTAATTGAATAAACATTCCCTACCAAACTAGAAGGAAGGTGCATCAATTATATCAGTGTAAAAATTAGAACGTAATTGCTGTATTCCAGCAGTTTTTAACATTGAACTACATGCTTAATGAATAGTGTATCCAGGACAGAGAGATTTAAATAGTTTTACACTGAGACCACAAAGGGAGAACATATTTTCACTGCTAGGCAATTTCTGGGGATATGTGATGTTTGCCAGGAGTATCTGGAAGAATACAAAAAAATAAAGCATTCAAGACAGACCGTTACTGTCACTTAAAAACAGACTTTGTCTTATTCCTGGAAAGTCTCAGAAGCTGATGAATAAGAACATCTAACGCCACCTGCTTTCTGCCAGAAAAGTGTCCTCACGATAGCTTCAACTTTGCAGGGTCACTGAAACTGACTGCTTTTAGCTATTTCTTTCTTTCTTTCTTATAACCAAAGCAAAACAACTGTGCTTTTCCTCTCTATCTTAAAATAGTTTTATTTCCTTATTGCTGTGCTCTTTACTACCAAGTTATACTTATCCAACAAATACATAGAGCCAATTAGGCAATTTGAAAGTTGCTTTATAATAGGCAATTGATATTCTGCTCCCACCATTCAAATATACACTTTTACAATAAAAAATTGTATGTAGAACAGAGCTTAGTGTTGTAGTAAATATGAAACAAGCAAAAAATACACTATGTCAATGTAATTTCATGATTTTTTGAATGTACTGTACTTCAGAATAATGTTATTTACCTTTCTGTGCCCCGTGTAATAGTTTTCAAGGAAGCCTGCTTGGATTGTAATATACCCCTCATGTTGACCTACAGTAAGTAACCAGCTTCTGGATTTTCCTTTTGGAACAACAATCCACCAATTGGAGCTATCTTTCACAATTTGCTTAAAATGCTTTGTTTCCCTGCTGGCCTGAGGAAAGCAAATGGAAGTATGTCTGTTCTTAATAGTTCTTCCATTCAGAAATTCTCCAGATTCCATGAACATGAGTGGATGTCTGTTGTCAGAGACTAATTCTCTCAGGCTTTCTTTGTAACTGAAAAGAATTAATAAAAATTTGATTAGTCTTGTGTAAGACTCCCAAGAAATTAAAATTAATTTTGACTTTTTGCTAAGGTAATAAATTCTACGTGTTCTCACTGATGCTGGTACAGCAATCTCCTGAACTTGTACTTCAATAACCAATAATGTTTTGACATCTTATAGAAGTGACACTGCACACTGTTCTAAACTTGAAAGCCATCGTAGGATATGAATGGAGGGCTGACTGATTACATACATGCAGATCTTTTGCAAGTATGATAAGCCAATCAAACTTGTAAAACGTTGGATACCACCTCAGTTGTACATTCTGATGTCAGCCAACATTGTACACTATAGATAAATTTATCCAACAGATTTGTATTTCATGTAAGCACATGTTCAACAGCAGGGCATACATTCACATTGTCCTGTGATGTATGGTAGTATACATTTCAATATCATCTCACAGACAGATGTTAAAAAGCATGTGATCTATGCCTCCTTGCTATGTTTTCCTTTCTCTTAAGATGCTCAAAATTTTTATGTGAGAATACATCAATCTATACTCAAAGGAAACACTATTTGCCTATACCTTTTTTGATTGATAGCAGTAATATTTGTAAGGAATGCGCTGAAATGGGTTAAATCCTCTGAACTATTGAATTTATTCCTATATGAACACAAAGCTTTGCTTCTGATAATAAAAAATATTTACTTCGCTGCTATAGAACTGTTGACACAAGGACAGTTTTCAACTCATCTTGGTGGGGCTAGTATATGCCTCATTAAGTTCACACCAAGATACGTCTGTAGCGATGACTTAATTGCTTTGTATTGATTGCTTTGTAATGCTCTGGCAAAGGAGAAGATTTTGCTCACAAAAACCCAAGCCTATTGAAGCTATAGAATAGCTAAAAATATGCTTCATACCAAATTCATCCCCAGGTAATGATCACATTTCATGGACTTGCTTTCTAAGTCTTCGGTATAACAAATATTTCCCTGTGATTGCATGAGTCCTATCAATTTTATTTATTATTTTTATTTGAACTGACATCAGAACTTTTACCAATCACTAACTACAGTTCCTAGTCTTTGTACATCCTTTATTCATAAGTGACAGTCAGCCACGAGTTGACCCACGTATGTGCAGTCTTATATAATGCTGAAGTTAAAGGATTCCAGTACTCAATTTCCAAAATGTTCCATTCATTTTTCAGTAGAGGATAGCTGTTGTCACTGCTGCTTACTTACAAGTATCTTTGCATGTAAAGCTTTTGATAAAATGTACTGAAGATGTTTCATATAGGTGCAACACAGGCACTGCAAAGTATAAAAGATGAAATTTGTGCCTTGAAGCTATCCCTATGCTCTTGTAATCACAGATATTTCAGTAGCTGAGCTGGTTTTCAGCACAGTTGAGCAATATATCACCGATATTGCAAACATATGCTTGAACTTCCCTGAGGATATCACACTTAACTAAAATTTCTACAGTGCTATTTAATTGTGTCATTCCAAATGCTGGTCAACCTAGCAAGAAGATTCTTATTTGGACTAGTACTGCATGGTTTTCCAGTTCAACCATCTGGAACAGCTACTTGTTTGTCTAAAGGAACCCCAGAAAATGCTGCTGAATATAATCAGTTACCATTTTATTTGGTCTGTCAGATATATTCCCAACTTCTGATGACTGGCTATATTTTAAGACAGGGTATGGCTCCTTTTCTGAGGGTCATATATCTGTTTCTAAGTGTTGAGCAAAACTGAGTTAAGAAAGAATATATACATTGTTAGATTTGTTTGTTTGTTTGTTTGCTAACTCCATATATCTTATGATTATATTTTTTAATTACTGTCTAGTTTTAACTACTTGTTTTAACTACTTGTTCTAGAAGACAGAAACTAGAAAAGCTGTTGTATTTCCTAGTGACTTTTTGTACCTAATGATTTATTCCTGGTGAACAGAGAGTTTCTACAAGAAATCAGAATGAGTGGAATACCTGCAGGAATGTATCACTGTTTATCCTGATGGGCTGATAATTTGACAAGAACACCATAGTGAACCTGACGAGCAAGTTGTCAGCAGGGACAACTAACTGTCATTTGAGAGCCACTCAGAACCACTGGAATAGAGAGGAAAAGAGCCTAACAATAAACCAGAAATCCATGTGGCACAACAGAAGAGAAAGCGCAAGAATGGGAAAAAAGCAGGGTAGGAGTAAACAATACCAAAAGAAGTTCAGAGAAAATCAGTTGTGGTGATTGAAAATTACAGACACATGTGAGAAGTATGCTATGTCTTTTTTTGCAGATGTATGCAAATACTGAGGTGTCTGTACGCTCCCTGCATAGCCAGGAATAAGGATTAATCAATTTTTTTTCTAGAAAAGAGTTAAAAACATGATCATGAGGTGCCAGGAATTGAAAAGGTATCCAATAGTTCTGTGGAACTTTCCAAAATGCAGTGCAGATACAATAAATACATGTATTGCCCTGCATTTGAAGGAGAGATCTATAACTGATTACTGAACAGAAATTAACCAGATTTAGGTCATCACCCTGGCTGAGTGAGGAAAGTTAACATACACCCTTGCTTTCTTCCTCCTCTATTGTATAGCATTTGGCTGTTGTTTTTATTTGTTTAAAATGAAGCTAACAAATCACATTTATTTGTTCTTTCTAGTGGCAATATTTGTCCTGTAGCATCCACTTCTTAAGCTTGCCTAAATAAATTAACATGGAAAAATATCAGATGCCTGATTACTCTTGATCATAAAGACGCATTTGGATGATTTTCAAAGGTCCCTTCCAACTGAACAGGTCCATTTCATTCTAAATGTGAAAAGACATTACAAAGCATTTAACAAACAAATAATCTTTAATCTTCAGCTTGTATACTTGAGGGAGAAATCTATTAAGATTTAGGAGCAAACCTTCAGTGGCTGAACTTCAAGTAACAAAGCATTACAAAAAGCAGCCATTGCTCAGCGGCTTGCACACATGCATGTCTTGGGCAGCTGCATCCTGGCTGGCAGCTAGATGTTTGCAGAGTAAATCCAGCATTGCCATTCTTCTCTTCATTAAGCATTCTCCTTCCCTCCTTGTCATGGTTTTATGATTTTTGGTTATCAGTATTCCACATCACAACATCATGCAGTGTACTGGGAGTTAAAGAGCAAATGCTTTAGTTCCTGGTACCTGTCTGGAAGAGAAGAAGAACTACGTTCCCCAAGAGCCTTCTTGAGTACTGTTATCATTCCTGCTCAAGGGAACAGATATAAGGGCGCAGGTCATCTGACTCAGCCCTCTTCTCGTCTCACCATGTTCCCTGTCGGATCGGCTCGCTACTGCTGCTCCCGACTGCACGCAAGGCTTCAGTATTAGCGTAAGGCCTTTGGCTCTCAGACAATCTTTCTCTCAATTATTTTTGAATTATATTGTATTATAATGCGTTATCTTACATTCCGATACTGTATTTAGTAAATTAGTTTGTTTCTCCTCAGATCGTTGCCGCTGTTTTTATTTATTTTGGGGTCCCCTGTTTCCCTTCCTGGAGGCACGGATTTTGTGGAGTCCCTCCGCCCCACTAGTCATGGAACCAGGCCGGACCAGCCCTTAAACCGTTGACACTCCTGCAATTAAAACTATTCTAAAACAGTACATGCTTCCTGAGAATTTGAAGGCTTGCAGAACACATTTCTATCTTCAAACATTTTCTTTACATAAAATAGTTTGGAAATTACCTCAGAAATTGCTGCAAAGGAAAAAAAAAGGCTTTAACTTCATCACCACAAATCCTTCTGCTTAATTCAGCCCTTCTCACAAAGGCTGCTCTATTACCTCAACTCCTCTTTTTTTTTGTGAATACTAAATCCTCATTTATTTCACCTGTGACATAATACGAATTCAGTGGCACTGTCCACAAATATCCACTCCTTTCTTCCTCTCTACTACCAGATCCAGCGCTATTCTGGTGTACATCTCACAGGTATGTAAGGTCTTTTAAGTTCTTCTACTTGACCAGCACTATTACATCACTGTCAGGCCACAAAACAGGGAATATAGCATAATTTCCTTAGTTTGCTTGATGAATTCCTTTTTTTTTTTCACAGTTTACAGTGGCAGCATAAAGTTTATGATTCAACTGCATGCATAGGAAGAGGGAGAAGCAGAGATTTGTTGAGCAGTTGTGGGAAAAATAGATCTGAGACAGAGACAGAATTTTCCACAAACAATACCAGAAGGATGCTGCCATCTCAGTGCTGCAGGCAGAGTAACCAGCTCAGTCGGAATACCAGACCCCTCCTAGACTGCACAAGTACAGTCATCCTTAGCTTTTTAGGTCCTCACCACCTAATCTTTAATGCATTTAGAGTAAAAAGCTGTAATGGAAGTCAAATCCCTTTTCATGGTAGACGTGCTAGATGTTAGTGGAAACAGGCAGACATTTGCATAGCTCTCTGAATGCTGTAGATTGTCATCCCAATTCATTTCCAAGAAACTAAGCATAGACTAGACTGGAGTAGTTCATTTGGAACTTCAGAGATTATCTAGTCTAACTACCGGAACAGTTCAGTGAAGTTCAGTGCTTAACCAAAAGGTAAAGCATACTGATGAGAGCATTATCCAAATGCTTTGTGGACACTGTGAGAGGTAGATTGTGTTTTTGCAGTGGAAATTTCCAGTATTTTTGTATGTAGTGTAGGATAAGTTGTTTTCCACAAAGAAAACTGCTGAACAGAGTAAAATTAAGAGTGGGGCGTTCTGACCAAGGTAGAAGTGGCACAGGCACTAAGTAAGGTCATTGTATAGGGTAGGGGAGAGTCGGGTACAGGACAAAACGAGTGCTCTAATTTTGGAGATCCTGTCACCATAAGAAGCACAGAACATGCCTAAAAGCAATGGGTTGGTAACAGACATTGTATGGAAATGTAAGGTAGCAACAGTGTCGCAAGACTGTGAGCCTGAGACACGCAACCAGTGAGTGCCAGGAGAGGCATTCTCTGCATCGGACCCAGGGTATATAACGGAACGGATTTCACTGACTAGCTGCACAGTTTCTCCCTTGTCAGTAGGGGGTGTGCGCCCATTATGACAATAATGAATAAACTGCTCTTCACACAGGTCTTTGCTTGATTAGAACTTGTTGATCTTGAGCGTGTTTCTCACAACACTGACAGGCATGGGGCATTAACCAGCTCACTAGGAAGCCTGTTACAGGGTTGATCACACTCGGAATAAAGACATTATTTTTTCATGTTCAGTCTGAACCTTTGCTGGCGCAATGTTGTGCCTTTCTCATGCATCCTATTGTTGGTTCCGAGGAGGGGGAGATCAGTACCTCCCTCGCAATTTCTTCTCTTTAGGAAGCTGTAGAGAGAAGTGAGGTCATCTCTTGGCCTCCTCTGAAGTAGACAAATCAAGCGTCCTTGGCCTCTCCTCATAGGACATGGCTTCTGGCCCTTTCATCAGCTTTTGGAGGCCTCCTCCAGACACATTCAAAAAACTTACCATCCCTTTTTATATTACACACAGTATTCAACATGAGGCAGTGACAATGCTAACAGTAACAGAAGAATCACCTATTTTGGCTGGTTGGCTATGCCAGGGCTGCCAGGGCACACTGATGATTCATGCTGTGCCCTTTGTTGACCAGCACCCCCAGATTCCTTTCTGCTGAGCTGCTCTCCATACAATCAACTCCCAGTCTGTGCCTGTGTCTGGTATTACTGCACTTCAAATGCATAATCTAGCATTTACCTTTCTTGAACTTTATGATGTTGCTGATTGCCCAGTGCTCCAGTACATCTAGATCCCTCTCCAAAGCTTCCAGTCCCTCCAGGCAGGCAACAACATTTCCCAGTTCAGAAGCACCAGCAAATTTTTAAGGACACCTTCAGCTCCTGCATCTGGATTGTTGATAAAATGTTGAACTTTTAGTCAAAGCTGGACAATTTGTCTGGAAGAATACCGTGAGGTACAGTGTCAAAGTGGTACTAAAACCTTTAAATATATATAAATACATATATACGTAATATCCTACAGTAATGAGACAGAATAGTTTCAGCAGAACAGAAACAAATATCCCAGAATTCTGGATTTAAATGAAAAACAATGTGTCTCCTGTACGTTAGGGAAAATATGTGCTCACTCTCTCTGACATCTCAGGAAAATCTCCCATTTTCTAGATGAAAGAAACGAACCGTGGTACAGCGTTCTGTACCACTCACACTGTGGCTCACTCAGCTCCCCTGTTTTCATTCTGCTCCTCTGCTGTGAAAGCCAGAACATGTGTGGCCACTCCTAGGGTGTGCTTGGCAAGCTTCAGAGCACAGACGCCAAGCTCCGGAATGCGTTTTTTCCAGCATCGATATGTGGGACTATAGCTGTCTTCCTGGCTGGATTTCTCTGTGCTGCTGGCTGGCTCCACGTTTGGCTGCTGAAACTAACGAAGGTGTTGCCAACAGGACTGGTGTGGGGATTAGTCTGGTTTAGTTGTCCTAACCTTCAGGATGCCATAATCCTTCAGTTTCCCTTTCACAAAGACAAAAAACAAAACAAAACAAAACAAACAAACAAACAAACAAAAAAACCACACAACCTTTTACATTTAAGAACAACTTTCTAGAAGCATATTTTTTTAAAGATCCTTTTTCAAGGAACCTTCGTGGTGAAGGAAGAGGAAGTGCCTTATCTATCTCAACTGTTACAACGTACACAGCAAGCAAAACGTTGTGCAAATTCTACTCATAATTTCAGTGCAGGTCATAGATTTATCAAGTTATGTCAGACTTGCTGATAGCTACATGGGGGAATCGTGTATGTTCTGCTACATTTCTGCCTTTTATTTAGGACTGGTTATATAGCGTATTTTAAGTTGGCAACAAGGCAAAAGAGTGCCTTTCTGTCTCAGTGCTATTTATGTCTCTAAAAACATAGCATAAAGACATAGAGACAAGCCATATTGTACAGCTTATGGCTAAGCCAAGGTGACTAAGAATAGAAAAGAATACTAGAATAAGAACCACTGTCTGCATCTTGAACAAAGGTACTAATACAAGCTTTTTCATGAATCCTTTGTATGCATTTGATGATGGTGAGACTATTGAGATCCACCTGAGCTGCTAGGTAAATATCACAACCCAAAAGCAAGTTGAAGGTATTGACAAG
The DNA here is from genome assembly GCF_016699485.2 of Gallus gallus. Classification (NCBI taxonomy): domain Eukaryota; kingdom Metazoa; phylum Chordata; class Aves; order Galliformes; family Phasianidae; genus Gallus; species Gallus gallus. The sequence continues at coordinate 57,797,545 of NC_052572.1, forward strand.
TTAGGAAAGTAACACCAATTCATTATAGCTTTGCTGAAAAAGGTGTATACAATGTACATCTTAAAAGGGCTGGAAAACAGCCTTTCTCCAGTATATTTGGGAGATTTGAAAAAAACTATTTTATTGAGGCACAAGGCATTGTAATTCTCTACTGGGGTTAATGTAGTTCTGCACTGATGGGATTCAAGTCAATGCTTACAAGCCACATGAGAATCTATCATGAGTTTGCTCCAGTATCTCTGGTTTTCAGTGAAGAAGTATCTTTTGTACTGCTTTCCATACGAACATCCATTGCTGAGCATAAGCATGGCCTGCAGAGGTGAATAGTCTTGGCTCTCTGTGCTTTGAGAAGTTCTCACGCACTTGGTGGCTTCAGTCCTTCCTGGAGCACTGCCTGGGGTGGTGTTGCTCCACTCCCAGTGTGAAACAGAATGCAATTTGCACAGACTGTTCCTCAATCTTTTTTAGAAGAATGAAAGTTGGGAAATGTTTCCATCACTGAAGTGCTTGGAAAAAGAAGGGGAAAAAGATTAAGAAGCCCAGACACTCAAAAACAAAGATCAGGAAAAAAAGATAGAGGAAAGAGAGAAAAGGAAGTAGCAGAAACTGCATAAGAGATGGATGTATTTAGAAACTACAAGGTTTAAACATTGTGAGCTTATGTGCAAATCACAAAGAACTTTTCAAAACTAGGGCCTGTAGTTTGGGGCCTGTAGACCTTAGGACACCTCTGGAATGATGTAGTACTTGACAAGAGTTAGAAGGTGTAGCAAGTGTTTTTCCAGAGACAATGGCAAGGAAACAACATTGAAAAGTACAAAAAAAGTCTTGTACAATTAACTTAAGACTGTATAAATCACCATTCTTTTCTTACTAAGATAAAAGATTGTTCCTAGGAGAAAGAAAGTATTAAGAGGGATAAGCATTTCAGAAAGATCTTTTATTTTTTTTATTTGTTATTTTTTTGTCTGGAGGGGATATGGAAAATGACTGAAACTTTTATTGATCCAAGGGATTTAAATTAAGCTGGATTTAAAGTAGGAGAGGGGAGATTCTTCAATAGGAAAGGACTACAATAGTGGATTGAAAGAAAGCAAGAAATGTAAAGAGTTTGTAAGACAGAAATGATATTGCCCTGTCTGTGACTGGGGGCATGAAAAGTGGGTGCATACCTTTGGGTAAACATCAAAAGCCTGGGAAATGCTATTGGATGATTCTGAAAGCTTCTTATCCAAACCAGTCTGGTTTGGAGGAGATAGGTTTTCTTGCAGTTCATTTCTATTTCTTCCTGTGGCCAAAATCAGGAAGCGAAGAGAAACAAAAAAAAAGAGGAAAAGAAAAAAAAAAGAGGAGGAGAGGTAAAGAAAAAGAAAAAGAAAAAAAAGGAAAAGGAAAAAGGAAAAAAAGGAAAAGGAAAAAGGAAAAAGGAAAAAGGAAAAGGAAAAAGGAAAAGGAAAAAGGAAAAAAAAAGGAAAAGGAAAAAGAAAAAAGGAAAAGGAAAAAGGAAAAGGAAAAGGGAAAAGGAAAAGGAAAAATGCAACAACAAAAAAAGGAAAAGAAAGAGAAAAGGGAAAAGAAAAAGAAATAGAAAAATATTCAATATTTAAACAGCTTAAGAACTTTGGATTTTATTTGCATTCTGAATTGAAGGTAATTTGGAGATGAAAAACATTATATCTACAGACTCGTGGATTCTCTAATTCAGAAGAAAAATATAACCACAGAATTAATCCTGCTCTTAATTGGTGCGTGATTGCTTGTACTGTATTTACATAGTCAGAAATTAATAAGCATGTATATAGTTATATGAATGAGGGAACTTTAAATGGAGCTGTCTACAGTTGCAGAAGTGAGTGAGGTATTATTCTACACTTCTAGAACTTTTGATTCTATTTTGCTTTGCTTTATGTACCCAAAAGATATGTAGATGAGGATTATAAGCATTTTTACATTCTAATTGATGCTTGATAAACAATCTTATTTAATTACAGGAAAAGCACTTTTATACCAAAGTGTAGGAAACTTTACATTGGTTTCTTCTAAAAGATAAGTTATGCAAACATTAGAGGTTAGAAGAAGGACAGGAGCAGAGATGGCTAATTTGCCAGGACCTCCTTTTGACATCCTAATCATATTTAGATGGCCATGGTACAAGGAAATAATGCAGGTATGCACATCTTTCACCACCTTACTCCCTTCTGCCCGAAGAATAAAGCAATATAAAGGAACTTCCTCCAAATATACAAGTATGTAAGATGGAATGAATTAGTCTGAGACTTCCAAATAAGAGACACCTGAGCACCTTTTCCCTGTTGTGTATTCTTAGCTCCCTAGTCTGAATTTGCTGGGAAATACACATTGTCTTTCTCTAAAACTTAATCAGCTGATACAGGGCTTCATCATGAACAATTTAATGGTTCTCTATTCAGGCAAAAAGAAGAAAAAAAGAAGTGTTTAGGGTTGTTTTGTCCTGTTGTTTCTTTATTTTATTTTATTTTATTTTATTTTATTTTATTTTATTTTATTTTATTTTATTTTATTTTATTGTATTTCCCCTCTTTTTTTATAACTGTTCCAAAGAGGCAAACCATGGTTTGACTGTGTAATCTTCATGACTCCAGAGAGGTATTTGGAAATAATCACTTGACAAGCACACTGCAACGTGCCCATTTGTTGCTGAACTACGTGCTCTTTTCATGAAACTCTAAGAATTATGGTTCACTGTAGTAGCTCTCAAGAATTCTTTTCTGATAATACATAATTCAACATTTTTAAATGTGTATGTGACATTTTCAAATTATGTGGTAGTAGTAATGCCGAGCATGGCAGTCCTCACTGCTATTAAAATGAACTAACATACGTCAGATGTATTGGCAACCATACGGACAGGCATATTTGGATGAGCGAGAGGACTTGCAGACAGCTTAATTTATTTCACTGTGATGCTGCTGGAATATATTTTAAGAGTCACCTACAGTGATTTCTGTTTGATGGTGATAGGATGAGGGGGAATGGTTTCAAATTAAAAAAGGGGAGATTTAGATGAGCTGGAAATTCTTTACTCAGAGGGTGGTGAGCCCCTGGCATAGCTGCCCAGAGAAGCTGTGGTGCCCTGGAGGCGCTCAGCGCCTGGTTGGATGGGGCCCTGGGCAGCCTGAGATGGTGGGGGGCAGCCCTGCCCACAGCATGGGGTTGGGGCTGGGTGGGCTTCAAGGGCCCTTCCAACCCAAACCATTCTGTGATCCTATGATTCTATGATCTTACAGTGCCTGGGTTATTCCATCTGTATCCAATCAGAACCTGAATGTTCTACTTAATTTAAGCATGAGCTAATAAATGCACTCCAGATACATCAACAAAACCTAGATTTTCCCACTGCAGGTCATCAAAGGTCCCTTCTGTATCCATTTGCAATAATAGTTTAAAATAACTAGTAACATAAGACATTTTCCTTTATATCATCTGTGCTAGTCTTGACACTGAATAGAAACAACATTCCTTTAAAAAGTTCTTTTACAGGAAACTGTTGTATTCAGAGTGCTATGGAAAAAAATCTTTCTACATACAAATGTAACCTATGCAAATTATGTACTTTTCAATAGTAACAGGTTTCTTTTGGACTACAGTGTGACTGTCAAACAGCGATTGCCAACCAGGAACCATTTTATTTTTTTAAATCTTGAAGCAGTATTAGTGTGCGTGGCCAAACATAAGCATAGGGGCATCATTCGATTTGCTGCCACTAAATCACCTTTTGAAATAATACACCCATATATACACGCCCATGAAATAATACACGCCCAAGAAATAATAGACATTGTTCTGGTATTAGAACAATCTGTCCAACAGCTTCATACTCATGAGTTTTGCTGAAGTTGAATCGCAGTTACATCACACCTTGAAACCAAATCAGTATTAGCAACAAGATGAAAACCAACATGCAAGGGAACGCAGGTTTAAAATGAAGAAAAGCCATCAGTCTTACTGCTGATGGACTTCTAACTCTAAATAATTGCTGTAAGAGAGGTTAGAAGAAACTCACTGATGGTGACAATGGTGAGTCTATGCTGTTTATATTTTTGATAGAAGCATATCGATTTGACTTGACTTGTTTACTTGTGTGCACATAAAGTTTTAAACGCTAACTTTTTTTTATCTGTTATATATATCAGTATATAAAGGGTAGCAGTATTCCTGTTGATAATACAGTAGTTTCACAACACCCATTACAACCTGTATTTTTCTTCCAAAGTGCAATGGGATTTAACAATACATAATTCAGGTTATTTTTACTTTTATCTTACTTATACTTTTACTTAAACTTACTTTACCTTGAAAGCAGCTAAACACTGCACAATTACATTTTAATGTAGCCTTAGTAATCCATGATTCTAAAATTGTGAAATATGCCACTAAACATTACATCTTCACTTCCCTGAGTTGTGGACCAGATGGGATACGTTCTCCTTAAGCATCCAGACAGTTTCTATTTAAAGGAAAATGTAACTATTTAATTTTTTTTGCAGAAGAGAAACTGTCTGATTTCAGTACTCGGGACTCATGGGATATGTTCTAGGCCAAGTCAGAAACCTTAAATCAAAATACTATCATTGGTATAAAGTTGTGGGTTTTGTTTTAAATATTTTGCTTTTTTTGTGAGCTTTTTTTTTTTCACTAGTTAACACAGAAAAATCTGTATGTGACAGTACTTTGCTTTTTTCTTTTTTTCCAGATTACAGACTCACAAAGCAAAACAAATCATAACAGAAAGACAAACACATGTAGATAATTCTCATAACATTTTCTGTTTCTAGTATGCTAGAAATAACCTCTAACTATGGATTTCTTTTTCTTCCAGGAAATTTCTCACAGTTAAAATAGGAGTGAGTCCTCCATACCTATTCAGAAGAATTCATACCTACAAAATAATGGACTCCTGGGGGTTGTTTCAACTTTTGCTTGCAAACGGAATAGTGAGATTTCGGAAACGCAGATGTTACTAACAGGTACTTCAGGCAGCCAAGGTATCAGGGAAAATATACAGAGATGATAAATACATAACAAAAACCCGGACACAGGGACCACGCCTCATGTTTTCATTTCCAGAGCTCATACAAAGTCAACAATTTTCTCCTCCTTCTTCTCCTTTAAACCAAAAGCAAAATCTGCTCCCCTGTCAGTACTGGAAACTTTTGAGTTCACCACTGTAGAAATAGAGCAAGGCTGGAAAGCCATATACTCCTCAAAGCAGTAAAGTTTTGGGTAGAAGAAATAGACTGAATATGCTACCAGATGTCCCTGGAAAGGCTGAATGGCTGTTTTGTGTGAGTTTGACACAAAACGGAGCCAAAACGGAAGTATTTCTTGAATAGTTTTTAACCATGGAGGTCAATTTTTTTACCTGATGTGTGTCCATCCGTAAGAATTACAGATTCTGTAATCATAGAATCACAGAATAGATTAGTTTGGAAGGCACCTTCAAGCTCCCTGCTGTGGGCAGGATTGCCACTCGAGTTACAAATCGTAAGGGTAGGTATACATTATAATACAAAAACCTACAGTCTTAAAGGATTGTAAGGATCATCAATTACAGATAACATGGAGTTCTGCACATAGTCTGTGCTCCTAAGATTAGATTGTCTTCTCTTTAGTCTATTTTTGTGTTTTTCTTTTCTCTTTTTCATATTCTCTTCCAGATAGGTGAACAGAAAGCTAAATGCAGAGGGCTGATTGAGAGAAGTGAGAATTATCTTTCTTTCCAACTTCCACATCTATAACAGTTAGCAGGAAAAAAAAAAGAAGGTAGAGAAAAGGAGAAAAGGAGAGGGAAAAAGAAAGATGCCAGATGTGCGTCCTAGCACACTGATGTGAGGGAAACTTTTCATTGAATGTTGACATTTTGGCACCGAGGACATTGTTCTGACTGGGGTCGAAGTGGTGAAATGTCAACATTCTTTACTTCCACCTAGTAAAATATTTGTTATAAAGTGTAAATAAAGACTACAGAGTTTTTCTTCACATTAACTTTCTGAAACATCTGGATTTGTGTTTATATTGGTCTGCACCACAGGCTTATCTTCAAAGCAACCTGCTTTTATTTTCTATTTTTAATGGATCCTCTCAAGCATGCTTTTCTGAGTATGACAATATTGTTTGGCCGTGGGAATGATCTTAAATAAAAAGTGAAAAAAACTTGAAAAAAAAGCCTAGCTGAACCTGCAGGATTCTCATATGAAAGCAGGTGAAATATGATACAATACAGCACGTTCTAGAAACACATACATTGTACAGACAAAGAACCTTTCAGCTCCAGCTGCTGAACTCAGTAAATAAGAGTCGATATCTATTTCCTTTTTTTCTACATCCAGTATTAATTTTCTAAGCTAGACTGGATGGTGGAGAAAATGTAGGCAAATGTTTCAGATGATACACTGGTGACATCTCTTCTCCAGATCTCTCAAGGTCTCTCCACTTTGCAAACAGCAGCTCTTTCTTCCCATGCAATTATCAGTGCATTGAGGGTCCTTGAGAAGCAATCACTTTGTCATAGACGATCAGGACACTGCAAACCACCAGGCTACCCTCTACTGGTAGATCAAAATCCACACCACAATGTGGGAACAGTTAAGTTCAGAAAAATATGCAATGCTCAATATAAGATATCACACACAGCAGCATTCCAGACTTTAAGGAACAGTAGCTCTCTTAAGGTTTGTTGGTGACACCTTTCAAAGCTTCTTGTTATATCCAGTAAATAGCATATAAAAGTACCATCCAAAATTACACTATGTCAAAACCACTATCATGCAAAATAGGAGTTCCAAAAAACAGAATCGGTGATGTGGCAACAGATGCTGAACCTTCGCACCAATATCCCATTATACTTTGTTTCCGTGCAACAGATAGCAGCAGAGGGGCAGTCTGACAGAATGCTTGCTGAGATGGAGCAGTGGTGTGTCACTGGATTCCTCCATGTGGAAGCAATGGTAGCCACTGACATTCATCAGTAATTGCTGAGTGTTTATGAAGACCAAACAGAGGCTGAGAGCACAGTGGGGTGGTGCATTTCAGCAGTGATGATGCGACGTGAAGGACAAGCCATGTTCCCGATGGCCACACACAACTGTTACAACACAAAACAAAGAGCATCTCAATCCACATGTATCAGTGGATTACCATCAGGGAACTGCATGGAGCTGAATATCACCTTCAATGTGTTGGAAATGATGGAGGTAGCGTTGGAATACTGCAAAGTTTGCAGAGGTGGGTTACATGAACACTCACACAGGAACAGAAAGAACGCTGAGACAGTGCAGAAATAAATGTCCTCAGTGATTTTCACCAAGATGTACCTGCCTCCAAAATTTCTTTTGGGTAAAACTATCAATTTATTCCAGACTGCTCTTCCATAGTCTCTTTATAGTCGTTGCAGCTTAACCAAAACAAATATTTCTCCTTCGTGGCCTACTTGGCAAGTAGGGCCAACAGCCCTGCTTTCGTGGTGTGAGAAGAAAGCGTGGGGTTTTTTATGTCACAAGTTGGATCCTCACAACAAACCCATGAAACACTCAAGCAAACAAACGCTCAAACAACAACAAGACCACAAGCAAACAAAAACAACCAAACTGAATCTGAAAATCCTCTCTGAAATGAAATTTACTGAGAAGAAAAATATGTTCTGTGGAAGACCTCTTTCTGCAGACGGTAACGTTATTGTCTTACTCATTACTGACTGTGGTTATCTGACTACAATGTCTTTTTTCTTTTTCCATTCCTAAGATACTTCTTATGGCATTTTAATGCACTTAATGTACATGTGTATACATTTTTGTATAAAAATTAGTAATATGCTGCTGGGGTCTGTTAGTCCATCTGTTTATTTTACGTGTGTATATTTATATGAGAAATATTTTAGTTATTAAACTTCATGTCAATGAAAAATTAACTTCCCAGTGCATTTTTATACAGTAGATCTTATATTATTGTTACAGTCAGAAAAGTGACTGTAAAAATGGTTCTGTTTATGAGTGTACCAGTTCCTGTGTGTCTTCAAGTCAGTGGGAAGCTATAGTAATGGCTCTGCAGTTATGGAATATATTTTGCAGGCTTTACCCCAGGGACACTAGCATCTACTTTCCAGCTTTTAAAAATGCTTAGCTTGAAAGGATTCCAGCTTAGCATAAATCCACATTTCAATTTATTAGCAGCACTCTGGTGTCACACTTCAGACTTCACAAAGAGACTTTGCTCATCTTGATTTGAAGATACTGAGATTTGTTACATTTGTTAATTGTGCAGTGGTGGAATAGGCCTTGGAATTGTAAAGGAAAGGAGGACAGGAATTCATTTCTTTTCCTACAGAGAGACATGTGGGAGACTTTTCCCATTTTCCAACCTTTAGGCAAACAAAAATAGTTTGAAATAAATCAGACAACCCTCAGACTCAAACAAAAGGGAAAAACGAAAACTGACTGGACTCTGCTTTGGAGCAGAGTGCCAAAGGAAGAACATTTCCCTGCCACTCACAATGACTGTTGGCCTGACTCCTACTCAGGTATAAAATTTCCAAGGAGCAGAATCTGAAGACAATTATTTCTTCAGACATAAACGAATTCTTCTGCCATTACAGATTACCAGTCTAGGCACATACCTAACTTAAATTATTATTACTTATCAAGGATAATCAGCTGTAGAGGTAAGGATTACATATTTGTGATGTATGACTGTGGGTTTTATATTGTCTAAGTTACTGCTTACTTTAGGCTTCTTAGGCATGACACAGACTTTTTTTCTTGCTTAGCTCTCATTTTGTTAGGTTTTGGATTTTTTTGCACATGGATTTGTTTCTCCTGGCAGTTACCATTACATAAGTGGCAGATCTAGTAAGCAAAACCTTCAAATACAGACTCTGTTTGAATGTGTGCTAGTCTTCATTCATATGGAGGGAGGGAGTGACGTTCTGAAAAATATACAAAAAACAACTGATATTTTTAATATACAGAGATAGAACTATAAAAAATGTATGCTGCTCTTCTGCAGATGGTACTACATCTGTACATACTACAGCTGAGAAGTTTTAACAGTTGTTGAGCAATGCATCTTTTTTGGGCACAGTTACTGAAGGATGGTTAGGGTTAGTAACAGGGCCAGGTCAAAATCTTTCCTGGAGACCACAGAACAGGCTGAAGCGAATTCATTTTCTCTAGAGTTGGCTGTGCTTTTCATAGTTCTGTCTCACTGACTGACAGACTGACTCTTCTCTTTTTGCTCAAAGTGGAACAATTTGCTCAGATTTTCCCAAACATTCTTCATATCAGAGAACAGGGATACAAAATACATTGCAAAAAATCAGCCATGGCAAAACTAGAAATGGGTGATGTTTGGATCTTTGAGAACTGGAGAGACAATAGAACTACAAACAAATATTAGAGCCTGTGGGGAGAAGTAATTTTTTTGAAGAAAGGAAAATTTAATGGCTTTCTGACTCGCTTCAGAGAGAGAATTACTTACTAGCAAACAAATGCCAAGCTAAGCCTGAAAAAATGCAGCAGAAAAATGAGGGAACAGAGTCACTGACATGCACGTAGGACCTATGTTCCAATATGCACTCTCAGACTGTAGTTGCAGTAACTTGTTTTACAGTTGGATATGCATGCCTCAGGTGTCCAAAATACCCACAGGAAAACTGCCATTCTGAAAAGTGGTGTGTTTATGCCAAGAAAGAGCAAAGGGGTAAGCAGTGATCTTAGTGATCTTACAGGTCAGAGAAGGCTGGTTCCATTTTTGCGGTAAGGCAACAGACAACATGTACTCCAGAAACACATGTGAGAAGAAGGTGCTTCAGCACATTTGGAGCAACTCCACATAGCCTTCTGCTGACAAATCGAGTCCTTCTGCCTATGCTTCAACTCAACTGGATGCCATCCAGCTCTGAACTGGAAACTGCTGTGAGTACGGTGAGATACCCAAGTTAGCAAGTCTTGCTGAGAGGCTGACTTCAAGCTCAGAGTTGGATCACAACTGGCAGACAGCGCAAGTTCAATTCTGTCTGCCGAAGACCGAGCAGACATAGCTTTAGGGTAGAGGAAATCTGAGATTACATAAAGTCAATGGATTAGGATTTTGCACAGCAGAGCTCCCTAGAGAGAGAACTAAATGAGAGAACACTACCCAGAGTAGCAAAAATGCTCCAAATTCTGTGAAGAATGAGGCAGATCTGTGAAGTAGTTGGGAGAGCTGAATTGCAACATCTCTTAATTCGGCGCCTTCTGCAGATTGATCTATTACATCTATCTCTTGGAACATTTTTTTTCTTTTAGGATAGATTTTAAATAGACACTAGAACATATGTTTAAGAGGAATCCCAGAGCCCTACATGCAGTTTTTATTATGTTTATGTGAGCACAGGGCAGTTCTTTGGCTAACCAGGTTTGTTTACTAGACTGTAAATACTTGTGGCAGTACTATATTTTGGTAAAAACTGCAATTAAATGACAATACCAAATAACCAAGCTTTTAATTTAAATGTTTTAAGCTTTCAGAAGAATTTATGAAACTAAGATATATTTGAGAGCTAAATGCAATTAAGGAGAGATGACTGATCTTGGTCATGTCTCAGATAGAATCTTTGTGTATTTATAAGTAGTCATATCCGCTTTGCATTTCCTTCTAAATGTATCATTTCATTTAAGACTGAATGAGGAAAAAAATTTTTTTTCACCCCACATATTTCAGGCTAAAATATGTAGCTCTCTTATAAGCTATGCTTTTTCATCACCAAGCACTTCACTTTTGAAGCATATTTGCCACGCTTGACAAACATAGTTTCAGAATTTACCATGCTGTCAATTTTTTATAATCAACTACTCTGAATTTGAAACGGCAAGCTAATGTGCTTTTTTTATATGGAGGAATCCTGTTGGTTCATGCAAAGGTCAATCCTTCTTTGAGGAAATAACAGAAGTGCTATTGAACGCCAGAAGGGAGAATATTAAGTGATAGGCTGGAGAAAGTTCCTTGAGGTCCAAAAAGACTGAAGAGAAATCCTTTCGAGTTCTGCTGGAGCATGGGGAAAAAAAAGCTGCTAGCCCGTGCTACATGAAGACCACAGCACTGGGGCAAGACATGGGATAGAGAAAAAAGCAAAACTGCATGTAGCCCAGATCTGTAGGAATAGTGTAGCTGAGATTTATCTACTGACTTTTTTTTTTTTCCAATTTCTGCAATTGCTTATTGCAAGAACAACATATTTTATTTCTGAAACAAAGAAAAGAAACATCTATGACGGAGACATGCCATTTTAGTCTAAAATAAGTAAAGCACCATGGATATGCCTCAGTTCAAATGGATCAGCTTAAAAAATAAATAAATTCTACAGCTAAAACTAATACTGGAGTGCTGGGGAAAAAAAAAAAAAAGGCTACTAGTGAAAATGCCCCAAAAGTCCTATGATACAAATGGAGGTTTAATATCAGAGTTGAGTCTGTGATGGTCAACATGCTATTATCTATAACTCAGTTTAATGACTCAACAGCAATGTCATAATTTTGGCAGATTTTCTCAAGAACACTTACAACTCAAAGTATGCATGTATTCAGTAGTTCGTATTTAGGGACGCAAACATTGAGATTCAAAATAAATTGTACTGTTGTACCTATATATATATAATTCTATTCTGTATTTGTGTGAAGGCAGTTAAAGTACAAGCTGTTTTCTTAGAAAAAGATAGCCTGCTTTTTCTCTACATTGATTAAAATTGCCTTCATCTTCCTTCTTGAAAGCTTTCACATGACTACATAGATGTTCAAATACATTGTGATCCCATGTGTTTAGACCCACCGCACCTTTCCAGTTTATAGCTGAAAACTACACTAACTAAATTTTTGAGTGTATCAAAAACATCCATTCAGCATATCTGCTTCTTGTAGTGATAGTTAAATTTTAGGAATACAGTTTAATTTAATAGCAATAAACACAATGATGATAATACACCACCAAAACTCCACTATTTTGCCTTCATACCCAACATGATGGTTTCAGAAACTGCTTTTTTCCCTACAAAGAGACTTATGTTTGTGAATAACGTGTATTTCAAACCAGTGTAGCTCCAAATGGACACAGGGCTGAATATGTATTTTCACAGACTTGCAACACAAACATGCACTATTTTGAGGTCCACGGCCACTTGTCATTTTTCCCCTAGCAGTAACTCCAGCTGCAAGTGTGTTGGAAGAAAGTTCCAGTGTATGGAAGTACCCCACCAGATCTACCTTAGCTGAAATAAAGCTCCTTTACTTGCAATAACTGTAGATCACTAGCCATCATGTGAGACATTTCAGAGCCCCCAAAATAGAAGGTTTATAAATGAAATGCATTTTCATCCAACTGCATAAACTATGTCACTTCAGACAATTTCAACTGCTTCTGGCAAGTACTCTTGTAAAATTCCCCCAGGATTTAGTAAAAACTCCCCAGGATGTTGTTTTTGAGTGTGAGGTGTTGTATTTAAAGTAAGTTATTATTTTTAATTGGCTTAAGGAAAAATGTATTCACCCAAGAGCGTTCAGAGGATCCCCCAAGCTGAAGGATTCCGAAGACTGGAAGTCATGCAACTGTTTGCCAAGATCAGTGAAATACTGCCCTCTTCCGATTAAATCTGATCTAGATAGAGGTAGCTGCTCTTGCAATGAAAAAAGAGATCAGTAAAAGAATAAACAGACAAAGGATGAAAATGTGGCTTGGCAACTGGGTATATCATCTGCAGTGGTTTTTCAGTATGAAACACCCATAACTTCTGAGTGGCAAACATAGAGACCACATCAAAGAGAGAGATACAAACAGTCCGAAAAAAAATTGACACGCACGATACGTCTGTATTTTGGGAGACTAATGTATTGAAAAAAAAGGTGGCACAAAATGCAACTAGCAGATGGGTGATTTAAAACAAGCAGAAGGACGCACAGTTCTCATGTAATTAAGTGATGGAACTTCTTGCTGCCAGGTTTTGTGGATATTGAGCTTTTAAAATGTTAAAAGCTAAGGAATCCAAGCCCCAGAAAGAAAATCAACTTAGAGAGCTCCGAATGTAAAGACATGCTCAGGAAGTCTCTGATCTGCAAACTGGTGGGTGAGCGTTTTGAAGAACTGCTATTGGCTTGCCTTGTGCGGTTCCCAGGGTGCTCTCTACTGGTAGCTACCACTGACTTCTGGTGCCTTCCATGCTCACCTTACTGAAGTACGGCTCCTTTAGTAGAAAAAATAAGTTGTGTGCTAGCTACCCAGTAAGGCATTTTGGAGACCTACAAGTAGAACAAGGTTCAAAAACAAGATGCAGTCATACACGGTCACACACACTGACCTGTTGGTCCTACTTCTTCTGATTGCTTTGTGGTCACTTCCTTACAGAGACGTCATCTCTCTGTACCTCACACCAGACTGACATGCAGCATTATTCCTGCTGTGAATCACCACGCACCCAGAAGATCAGAGAGCTCTTAGACTCACCATAAAAAGATTGGAACATGAGGGTCTGAGACTTCATTAAGTGTCTGCAGAACTATCGGTCTAGAAAACAGCTTTAACGTTTCACAACATGAGCCCTAATCCCTCTCACATGTCCTAAAACTGTTGCTGCACACATGAAAGGTGCTCTTGTTCATGATTTTTTTTTTTTTTTTTTTTTTTTTTTTGGACTCATAGTAAATTCCCTGGAGAGAGCTGAGGAAGTAATCCTTACACTTCCAACCTGGTAAAACCCACAATTCAGCTTTTACATGCACCAAACAGAACAGAAACCACCATGAAGGGAAAGTACTGCTTTCTCTCCGCCAGTGTGGACTGACATGAATGCCACTTACAGTTTCACACAATTTTAGTAAAGAAAGAATGGTTTAAAACGTTACAATTTCTTCAAAAGCATCATAAAATAGTTCTGTTTATATATATATATATATATTGTTTATATATATATATATATATATATAAAACACAGCAGTTAACAAATAACATAATTTTCTTTGGACTGAAATATTAGGGTTAGGTTGCTTAATCAACATGTAATCAACTGTAATAATGTTTATGTGACACAATTTAAAATAACAAAAACTACATCCCATTTTGATGCCAGCCCAATTCAGTGCAGTTTAATGGTGTATAAAAAGAGAGGGCCCACTATTAAAATACATATTTCTTCAGGGAGGTTATAAATGTAACAGTATACAAAACTGTGTGCTTTAAAAAAAGGGGGAGGGGAAGAAGAGCTCTGGCAAACAGAACTGTGAGCTACATTCTGTCCTTAGGTACCCTGTTGTGAGTGAGAGCAGAATCCACATCACAGAATTTTTAGAGTAGACTTGGTATAAAAGCTTAGTTGCAAAGCAGCCAACCTAAGTGGAATGGTTTGGATCACTTACAGTAACTGCTACTCTCATTTATTAATGTGACTTACAAGGAAGAAATATTACCTTGCACTTGGCCACGTTTCTTCATGAACTGGGCACTTAAGAAGATTTTGTATGCCATGTTAGAATGCTTAGTGGCAAAATCATGAAAAAGACGTTTTGTGGCCAAATGTTGTCAGGGTAAAAAAAAATAATAATAATAATTAATCAGTTCTGTTCTGCCTTTGCATCTTGGCATAAGCTACTGCACTAATAGTCTACACTGGAATAACGAGACGTTAAATTATGGAACATATATGTAGAATCCAGGCGGCTGTCTAAAATAATCCACAAAATATTCCAGCACTAGCTGGTGGGGGAGATGGGGGGAAAAAAGAGGGAGTGTTTCCCATGGCCATTCCTGAAATATGTGTAATGCAATTTAACCGAATGTCATATTCTTTAAGGACATGGCACTTTCCAGGTTCCTCAGCTTTAAGAATCATAGAATTGCAGAATGGCTAGGATTGGAAAAGAACTTCAAGACCATGCAGTTGTGGATCCTCTGCTGGGCTCCCCCTCCACCATCTCAGGCTGCCCATGGCCCCATCCAACCTGGCCTTGAGTGCCTCCAGGGATGGGGCACCACAGCTTCCCTGGGCAGCTGTGCCAGGGTCTCACTGCCCTCTGAGTAAAGAATTTCTCCTTAATGTCTAACCTAAACCTCCCCTTTTTTAAGGTAAAACTATTTGCTCTTGTCTTATCACTATCATTCTCTGCAAAAAGTCATTCCCACTCTTGTTCATAAGCTCATTTAAAGTACTGGAAGGTCGCAGTGAGGTCTCCACGGAGACTTCTCCAGACTGAACAAGCTTCACAGTAGAGCTGCTCCAACCCTCTGATCATGCTCATGGTCTTCTCTGGACCTAATCCAACAGTTTCACATCCTTTTTGTGCTGGGAGCCCCAGACCTGAGTGCAGTACTCTGAATGAGGCCTCATGAGGGTGGAGTGGCGGGGGAAAATCCCCTCCCTCTCCTTGCTGCCACCCCTCTGTTCATGCAGCCCAGGGCACAGGTGGCCTTCTAGGCTGCAAGTGCACACTGCTGGCTCACATTCAGCTCTTCATCCACCAGAACTCCCAAGTCCTTCTCCATAGGGCTGCTCTGAGGTTCTCCCAGTCTGCACACATACGTGGGATGGCCTGACTCTAGCACAGCTCCTTGCACTTGACCTTGTTAAACATCATCAACAACTTCATTACCTACAAGAAGGGCTGCAGGGAGGATCTGGGGAACTACAGGCCTGTTAGCCTGACCTCGGTGGCGGGGAAGATTATGGAGCAGACTGTCTTGGGGGAGATCACGCAGCACGTGCAGGACAACCAGGGGATCAGGCCTAGCTAGCATGGGTTCACAGAGGGCAGGTCCTGCTTGACCAACCTGGTCTATGATCTAGTGACCCATCTGGTGGATGAGGGAAAGGCTGTTGATGTAGTCTACCTAGACTTCAGCAAAGCCTTTGACACTGTCTCCCACAGTATTCTCCTGCAGAAGCTGGCAGTCCATGGCTTGGACAGGTACACTCTTGGCTGGGTAAGGAACTGGCTGGAGGGCCGGGTCAGGGAGTGGTGGTGAATGGAGTTAAATCCAGCTGGCAACCGGTCACGAGTGGTGGTCCCCAAGGGTCGGTGCTGGGGCCTGTCCTGTTTAATATCTTTATCGATGACCTGGATAAGGTCATTGAGTGCACCCTCAGTAAGTTTGCAGATGACACCAAGCTGGCTGGAAGTGTTGATCTGCCTGAGGGTAGCGAGGCCCTACAGAGGGATCTGGACAGGCTGGATAGCTGGGCTGAAGCCAATGGGATGGGATTCAACAAGACCAAATGCCGGGTCCTGCACTTTGGCCACAATAACCCCAGGCAACGCTACAGGCTTGGGGCAGAGTGGCTGGAAGACTGTGTAGAGGAAATGGACACGGGGGTGTTGATTGATGCTAGACTGAACATGAGCCAGCAGTGTGCCCAGGTGGCCAAGAAGGCAAATGTCATCCTGGCTTGTATCAGAAATAGTGTGGCCAGCAGGAACAGGGAAGTAATTATCCCCCTGTACTCAGTACTGGTGAGGCCGCACCTCGAGTACGGTGTCCAGTTTTGGGCCCCTCACTGTAAGAAAGACATCGAGGCCCTGGAGCGTGTCCAGAGGAGGGCAACAAAGCTGGTGAGGGGTCTGGAGCACAGGCCTTATGAAGAGCGGCTGAAGGAGCTGGGATTGTTCAGTCTAGAGAAGAGGAGGCTCAGGGGAGTTCTTATTGCTCTCTATAACTACCTGAAGGGAGGTTGTAGTGAGCTGGGGGTCAGCCTCTTCTCTCAGGTGACTAGTGATAGGACTAGAGGGAAGGTTCAAGCTGCGCCAGGGAAGGTTCAGGCTGGATGTTAGGAAATACTACTTCACTGAAAGGGTGGTCAGGCACTGGAATGGGCTGCCCAGAGAGGTGGTGAAGCCACCAAGCCTGGTGGTGCTCAAAGAGCGTTTGGATGTTGTGTTGAGGGACATGGTTTAGCAAGAACCATTGGTGAAGGGTGAATGGTTGGACTGGATGATCCTGTGGGTCTTTTCCAACCTTAGCGATTCTATGATTCTATGATTCTATGTACGTGTGGTCCCACTTCCCAAGTTGATGTAGTATCAAGATGCAGTAACACCCAGATCTCCCTTTCAATCAAGTTCTCCATTGGTCTATGGACCATACATAAATGCAGATGTCACACTTAAAATTTTCAGCAGCACGTGCCAAAGAGTGACATTGGCTTAGCCGATACCTTTCAAAAAATCTTTTCACTGTTTAATTGCAGGGTATCTGTAACATTTGGATATAGACTTTCCAACATCACATGCATGACGTGGAGCATAATGTGCCACAGCCACTTCATCAACTGCCTGCAGAGTGAGCAGGCGGTGCTCCTTCTGCCTCAACATCAGCTGCAAGCAAAGCAAAAATGGTGGAAGCAATGTGACATGCAGGCTGCATCCGTGATGTGCTCCAGGCAGATGGAACTGTGCTGGTCTGCCCCCATCTCTGCCATCTCCGCCTTTCATCACAGCAGAGGCACTCATCCAAGGCTTCTTCAGCACTCAATGACATGTCCTGCCAAGAGTGCTGTGCAAAGTGCTTTAGTGGTTCTTGTGCTATGAGTAGTAAAGCCAAGAAAGCCTGAGAGAGCAGGGGGAGAAGGTAGATAAGGCCTCCCAAAGGGTATCCTTTTGAGCTGAGAAGTAGCAGAAGCCCTTGGGGTAGGTAGCCTTGAGGGTCCTCCTCCAGCCCTCCCCTAGGGAAAGGCAGGGCAAAGGCCCAAATGGCAAGATGAGCACATGTTGCTCCATGTTGGGGCATGGAAGGAGTGGAACAGGGCAGAGAGATGTGGGCCAGGATGGGATGAGGCTCTGTGACCTCTTGGGGGTGGGAGGCAGACGATGAGGGGGAAAGGAGGCCTCAGTGTCCTCCTCTCTCCTCCAGTGTTCAATTGTGGGCTGAGCTATGGTCTGCTGCTGGGAAGCCCCACAGAAAATGTTGGCATACCCAAGACTATTGAACCCCAAATTTAAGAGATAATTCTACTCTATTTCTAGTTGTTCTTATTCAATAATAATTAATTTTAAGTACATGTGATGATGGAATCTTTACATCCAGGTGTTACAAATATCTTGCGACTACACACTGAAAACATTTTTTGAAAGGTATAGGCCCAGCCACTGTGCCTCTTTGACATTTGCTGCTGAAAACTGGAAGTGCGACATTTGCATTTATATACGCAATTGTCACAGCTACCTTATATGTGACCATCAGGCTGAGCATGCGTGGGAGGAGCTCTGTGTCTGCAGTGGCAGATCACGTGAGTAGTTTTTCCCTTTATCACTGAAATTACCTTTTATTTATTTATTTATTTATTTATTTATTTTCTCTCTTCCTGTCTGGTTGTACGAAACAGATTTTATCTCAACACACAAGTTCTTTTTTGTTGCATTTTTTTTTCTTTTCCTGAGTCTCTCCCCTACCTCACTGTGCGATGAGTGAGCACAACACTGTGTGATGCTGAGCTGCCTGCCAGGTTATACCACAACACAATCATGCAGGAATCCCCCACACTCTACAGTCCCCTGCTCTGCTGCAAAATGCATTTGCATTGAACCCAAAGATATTTAACGGAGCACAGTGTAAGGTGTTGCACTTGGGTCAGAGCAATCCCAGATATGTGTGCAGCCTCACAGAAGAACTTCTTGAGAGCATCCCTGAGGAGAGGGACTTGGGTGTTCCGGTGGATAAAAAGCTGGACAAGAGCCAGCAGTGTGTGCTTGCAGCACAGAAGGCCAACTGTGTTCTGGGCTGCATCAGCAGGGAGGTGGCAGTAGGGAGAGGGAGGGGATTGTCTCATCTACTCTGCCCACACGCAGCACTATCTGCAGTACTGCGTCCAGGTCTAGGGCCCCAAGCACAAGGACATGGAGCTGATGGAGCAGGTCCAGAGGAGGTCACAAAAATGCTCAGAGGGCTGGAGCACCTCTCCTGTGAAGAAAGGCTGAGGGAGCTGGGCTTATTTAGCTTGGAGAAGGCTGCAGGTGTACCTTGTTGTAGCCTTTCAGATCTCAAGGGGAGCTAATAAAGAGGGGCCCACTTTTTACATGGTCTAATAGGGACTGAACAGGGCAGAATGGTTTTACAGTAAAATAAGGGAGATTTATGCTAGATGTGAGGTGGAAATTCATCACTCAGAGGGTGGTGAGGCGCTGGCACAGCTGCCCAGAGAAGCTGTGGTGCCCCATCCCTGGAGGTGCTCAAGGCCAGGTTGGATGGGGCCCTGGGCAGCCTCAGCTGGTGGGGGGCAGCCCTGTCCACAGCATGGGGTTGGGGCTGGGTGGGCTTCAAGGGCCCTTCCAGGCCAAACCATTGCCCTATGACTGCCTCGGAGGTGTTCAGAAGCCGCTTGGAAGTGGTGCTGGGCACCCTGCTCCGGGTGTCCCTGCTGGAGCGGAGCTTGGAACAGCTTGACCCAGCAGTCCTGCCAACCTCAGCCGTTCTGTGATTCTTGGATCAATTCTGCTCCGAGGCAGCAGCTGAAATACATGACAGCACTTGCTCAGCTTGCAGTAGTGCTCTTTGGCAGCAAACGCCTTGTTTTAATCACGAAGCTACTCAACGGCAAAGGAACGCATATCAGGTTCCAGCTGCCGGAGCCCTACCAACCGTGCCGCCGCCGGGGGACAGCACGGCAGAGCTGACAGGGCCCCGCCGCTCTCCTCCCTCCCCCCGCGACGCCATGGGCGCGGCGCGCGGCGCTGCCTTCGCTTTCGCTTTCGCTTCCCATCGCCGCGCGCGGCCTGCAGGCCGCAGGTACGGGGGGCTGCGTACGGGGAGGGGCCCCTGCCCGGGCCGGGGGTCGGCCCGCCCGCCTCGGAGCTGTCCGCGGAGGAGTGGGGCCGCGTCCGAACGGCGGCGATTTGGAGCTTGCTTTCCTTCTGCAGGTGGTCGCCGCCAGCAGCCGGTCCGCGATGGCAGCGCCGCGCTGGGAGGTGGTGGTGCTGGGGCTGGCGAGCGTGGCGTGGTGCGTCGGCGATGCCCAGAGCGGTGGAGGCAGCGCGCAGTTTCCCTGGGACAAGGTGAGGCTCCCCAAGCACGTTGTCCCGCTGCACTACCACCTCCTCATCCATCCCAACCTCACCACGCTCACCTTCACCGGCACCGTGGCCATCGACATCGCGGTCACGCAGCCAACGAACGCGGTCGTCCTACATAGCAAACGCCTGCGCGTCACCAAGGCTGCCATCGAGGCGGGGGCCGGGAGCACCTGCGCCGTGCGGGAGGTGAGGGTGCTGCAGCACCCGGCCCACGAGCAGCTGGCACTGCTGGCCGCCGAGCCGCTGTGCACCGGGCACAACTACACCATCAGCATCCAGTACGCAGCCAACCTCTCCGATTCCTTCCACGGCTTCTACAAAAGCACCTACAGAACCCAGGAAGGAGAACTCAGGTAATTGTTTGTTGTTGTTGTTGTTGTTTAAGGAATAAATATGATTTCTTTGATTTTATCTGGCTTTAGAATTTGTTGTCGCCTGCTTTAGGTCTTTTTGTGTGTTTGTTTGTTTGGAAAACATTCTTGAGACTCCTTTTGCAGTTGAGAAATAAAATCTCACCAAATGGTGCAATGGGATATTACAGAGACTATTTTTTTTTTTTTTTTTTTCAGATAGAAATGTGGTTCATAGAGTTATAGAACAGTAGAAAGGTTTGGGTTGGAAGGGACCTCAAAGCCCACCCAGCCCCAACCCGTGCCGTGGGCAGGGCTGCCCCCCACCAGCTCAGGCTGCCCAGGGCCCCATCCAACCTGGCCTTGGGTGCCTCCAGTGATGGGACACCACAGCTTCTCTGGGCAGCTGTGCCAGGGCCTCACCACCCTATGAGTAAAGAACTTCCTCTTAATCTCTAAGGTTTTGACTGTGGCTTTGGCAGGCCTTGATCCACCAACATAATTCCCCTTGGGTATGGTGAGAGGAAAAGACAGACAACTTGTTGGGCTCAGAGCAAGTTTTCTCTTATTCTACAACCCTTTCCAAGATGGTTTTTAAGAAACTTCATCTGCTCACCTCAGTTCCGCACTACAGTTTCAGAAACAGCAATTCTTGAGTTAATGTGCAAAATGTTGTGATCGTACCTATAGTTATTTCCTTAGTATGAAATTACCCAGCTTTTATACATCAAGGTGGTAAACCCTGTGCATGTGAAGATGTGTGGACTACAATTCCTTCTTTCTTTCTTTTACTTAGAGTGCTTGCATCAACTCATTTTGAGCCAACATCTGCAAGAATGGCCTTCCCCTGTTTTGATGAACCAGCCTTCAAAGCCATGTTTTCAGTTAAGATTAGGAGGGAACCATATCACCTTGCGTTGTCCAATATGCCTCTGGTAGGTCGATACATTTAATGCTGTGCAATTGCTTGGTATCCACTAGAACGAGAAAGTAGTATGAGAAGAGAATATCCAAGCATGGGAATGCTTGGCCTGAACATTACCTCCGTTCTTTTATGACAGTGTGCCATTGCTGGTAGTTTTGACACAAGATTAAAAAGGAATGCAGAAAATCATGCATCCAATGGATTCCTGCTTGTTAGCAGTGGTTTGAGAATGTTCAGCATGATGCGACCTCCATAACCTGTATTTTATTCACAAAATGCTTTCCCTCTTTGTCATAGATTTTGAAGGTTAATAATGAAACGTGTCTGAATACAACATGACATGATTCCTGCGTATTGCCTTAATTACTTGCTAAAATAGACCTCTTATGTAAAAAAAGAGATAGTTTGGCCTTCAGAAGTATGTCAATGAAAGTGCAGTACTGTGTAATGACTGCAAATATTGCTTGCAGTTACAAATATGTCTGCATAAATAGGGCTAAGTTACATTTTGCACATCTGATCTTACTTTCTGCATAAGATATTATTTCTAAGTTCTTCTGTATTACTGGTTCCTGGTTAGCGAGGATGGAAAATGAAGGAGTATTACCTCCCCATACAAACAGAGTACTTCTCTAAAAAGGAATTATTTTGAACATTGGCTTAAAAAGGCAATTCTCACATAGAGAAATTGACAGAATAGTGATTTTTTTTTCATTATTTGGTGAGTCTAAATTAGTTAGCTAAGTTTGTATGTAACCAAGAGGAAAAATGTGTAACTCCAACAGGTGACCCATCTTGTTATCAAGTAGATACCTGAGACAGCTGAATCACTGTCTGAAGGAGTTTATTTCTCTCGTGTATAAAAATTGATGTTTAGATTTAGACAGGTTAATTTGATTGATGTGCTGCCACACACTGAAGAAAACTGAAGCAGCAACCAATATTTTTATTTATCTAGTTTTAGCAATGTAGAAATAACTTGTGAGTTTCAGTTTTTATGAGTGAAACTACTTGCATGTATGTGTTTTCTTTGTGTGGGGAGGATAGCCATGGGAACTACTTCTTTCCAATATGTATTCAAAATGGTCTCAGTGAAACTGAAAAAACCCACAGCAGTTTATGGTCTGAGAATCCTCATGCATACTAGCAATGAATGATGTGCTGTGCTTGTTTTTGTAGGTGAAGTCTGTAAACATAGCTTCATGGCTTGTTGAAGACCATTTTGATACCACTGTCAAGATGAGTACTTACCTTGTGGCCTTTATCGTTTCGGATTTTAAGTCCATCAGCAAAGTAACCAGTCATGGAGTTAAGGTAGGTCTTTCTCATTTCCTAAGAGCTTTGTAAGAAGGTCTGTATGGAAACATACAGTTTATCCTTCATTTAAACTGTTGCGTTTAAACATCCTGAAGTTTTACATGAATGAAACGGCAGAATGAAATAGGGTTTGTAATTAGATGATTTGGATGATTAGTTTGCATTGTGATTCTTACTAGCGTCAGAACCTTTTAGTAATATGCATACTTTTTATATATGTGCACCATGTGTAACATTGTCTCATGTAAGAGAAAAAGGAATTAAATATTTTTTTTCTTAGAAAATCAAGAGAAAAATAGAACTGTGTAGCTTGAACAACTCCAGCATGGTAGGGGATGGAAATTGTAGAAGTCTTTGTAGTGGCACGATGGCTGCAGAAGTAAGTTAGAATTTGTGTTTCTGGCTTTTATCATGTCTTTTCTGGATTGCTAAAAACCAGTGTTGCATAAGAACAGTTAGATATATGCTCTAGAGAATCACTTTTTGTGGTCACTCAAAATAGCAGTGTTAAAGAACAAATGATGTAAGGTTTTGATGGTGGTATTAAAATCCTGCTTGCTTGTGTGCTGTAGATTTCCATATACACAGTACCAGAAAAGATCAACCAGGCTCATTATGCACTGGATGCAGCAGTAAAACTTCTAGACTTTTATGAGGACTACTTCAGCATTCCCTACCCCTTACCAAAACAAGGTATGCGTTAAATAATCTATTTGATCATCATTATATTCTTAAGCACAGAAAGAAAAATAGTATAGAATAGTAATTTATGTAAGACTGGGCTGACTTTGGTTCACAAGCTTCTAAGCTTTCTTACTTGCCTTGCTTAAGAGCAGTTCTAAAAGCTGCATTGAGAACTGAGGATCCTTGCATTCTGTATAGAACTTCTTTTGAAGCATGTTTTTGCTATTACATTTAAGGAACCTCTTAAAAGTATGTGTGATATGTGTGCCTGTGGGTGCTGTGGTGAAGTGGGATGAACAGGTAGCTGGGTTCCTGCTGGATAAAATAATCCTAGCAGTATTTTAATGTTTTGTTTTGTTTTGTATCGTTTTCTAGATTTAGCAGCTATTCCTGATTTTCAGTCTGGTGCTATGGAAAACTGGGGGTTGACCACATATCGGGAATCTGCGTTGCTGTACGATCCTGAGAAGTCCTCAGTTTCCTCTAGGCTTTGGATTACTATGGTAATAGCCCATGAGCTGGCTCACCAGGTGAGATTTAGGAGTAACAATGAAGGATCAGAATGAGCCCACAGAGTGGTCAAGGTTGATGGATTCTTTGTGGATGAGGGGATGCTAGAACCACAAACTGAAAATAGCTGCTCCAGTTTGAGGGTGTTCTCCTCTGAACAGTGAAGACTATTTCCAGTAAAGGAGTCTAGTCAAACTGCACAGACATGGAAGGCTGTAAATGTGTTTAGTTTGGTAGCTGCAGTACACTGGGGCCTTTGCGCCATTGTCAACCATTGCAATTAACTGTGGGGTCTGAATATAGATACATAAAGGTTTGGAAAATATTTATATGTGGCTTTCCTACCAAACCTGTTTTACTTACAAGATTTCAGGGAATGGAAGTGGAAACTAAAGCTTTAGAGTTTTACCATAAAAATAACAAGTGAAAGAGCCCAAAGCTAGCTATATTACTAAAAAGATGTTCCTTAAAAGTCAGTAAAATGCTATAAACTCAGTTTCATGCAGGTCAGCAGCAGCTTTTGTGACAAGCTGGGTACTTAATTTCAGGACTTTGGTGTTTTTTTTGTTTCAGTGGTTTGGCAACCTCGTTACCATGGAGTGGTGGAATGATCTATGGTTAAATGAAGGGTTTGCAAAGTTTATGGAGCTCCTGTCGGTAAATGTTACCCATCCAGAACTGACAGTTGTAAGTGGCATTTCCTGCATTTTTATTTTAGATCTGCCTTCTAAGTCCACTAATTTGTATGGGCAAAGACCGAGCAGTTTTGTGCTGTGAACCACTTCTTAATTTCTCTTTGAAGGAATCATCTGATCTTATCTCTGAAGGGTGGGAACGTTGATTGAATTGTGTGTAATTATTTTCAGAAACTGATGATGGAAGTTTACGATTGCAATGAAAGTACATTCTTTTTTTTCTTTTTTCTTTTTTTTAAGTTACTTAGATTCTCCAAAGTGTAAAGAAATGATTTTATCTTTCTCTTAATCACATACAGTCAGGTTTGAATCCTCGTAAAGACCCTGAGATCCTTCCACTAGCTTAACACAGGTCCAATATAAGTAATTATGCAATTTTGCATAGCTCCACCAAAGTGAGACGCACTGGGAAGATCTGTGCAGGATTTTGCCATAAAATTACGGTGGAATGATGATGAAGAAATTCACCATTGGATTTTTTTGTTTGTTTTGTTGTCCTTGTAGCTTTTTCTTCTTTGTTTTATGGTTATTGACCATTCTTTTTGTCATCAAACTGTTGGAATGTGCACGTGTTTTTGTGGAGTTATTTTCAGCTCTCTAACTGGACTGTCTAAGTTTGTTTAGAATGGTAGTAGAAATTTGCATCTCTTATGTTAATGTCAGTGTTTTTTTTTTCTACTGCTCTGCAATAAGAAGAAAGACGTATGTTGCTTTCTTTGTGTGATGCGAAGATGATGTGGCACAGACTGTAGTGTGAACTAACGGGAACTCAGTAGTCACTGAGCAAAATGTAGTAGCAATAATTATTTCTGCCTCCTATTAGGAAGATTATTTCTTGAGAAGATGTTTCGATGCCATGGAAGTGGATGCGTTAAATTCATCCCATCCTGTGTCTACTCCTGTGGAGGATCCGGCTCAGATTTTAGAAATGTTTGACGAAGTTTCATATGAGAAGGTAAAACAGTTAACTAACTGCTTCTATTTTCAGTTGTACTGATTGTACAATACAGCTGTACTGTACTGATCCCCATCCTTTGTACCAGGCACCCCTGAGACACAGTGTTAGCACACATTTTATGACTTGCCTAATTCCTTGTCCAAAGCACCTGAATGTAGTTCAAATGGTGGTTTTCCTTTTCTGTCTAAAAAGAGGAGGTGTTACTCCCTCTTCTTTGTTCTATACCAATTTGAATCATTAAACCGTTATTTCAAATGCTTACGTCAAGCAGCGTTTTTTACTGTAGCATTATATGGTGCCCATTCTATATAGTAATTAAAAAAATAATAACAGTTTACTCAAACCAATATATTTTTAAGAAAGGTGATCATGAAAACCAAATTACTACTTTAATATACATAAAGCCCAGTTGTTTTTTAATCAAGGACAAATAAAGCCGTACTGCTATTTAGGTGAGTAGCATGCTGAAAAATTTCCAAAACAAGCATTTTGCTGTCTAAGGAGTGGTTCTGTAAACACTTTGTCACTCTTTTTTTTTTTTAGGGATCATGTATATTAAATATGCTGAGGGACTTCCTGACTGCGGATGTGTTTAAGGCTGGACTTGTGCAGTACCTACAGAAATACAGCTATCAGAACACTAAGAATGAAGATTTGTGGGAAAGTTTGGCGAATGCAAGTATTTCTTTTCTTCTTTTTTTTTTTTTCCCAAATTTCATAGCTTTTCCCTGGTAATTTGTTTCTCTTATACATTAAAGAAAGCTGCAAACACTACTTAAAGCGATAGCATCAACGGATGACTGAAACTCTTTTACAGATTTGTCCCACAGTAGGTACTGAAAAAAGTGAACTACAGAGTGACGGCTTTTGCAGAAGAAACCAACAGTCATCTTCAAATGCAGTAAGCATCTAGTATTTTACTCATTAGTATTTGGAAGTTTGACATTTATCAGAGTCCTCTCATGTTACTATCCTGTGCTGTAGGATTGGTACCTGTACAGGCAGAAATCCTAATTCTGTGCCCAGGATTGACTGGAAAACTGCACTACTTGAAGAGATGGCAGTAGCTATATAAAAGTGTCCATAGGAAGAGATGTCATGATATCCCACATTCTGTCCTAAACTTTTCTATGCAGAGCTTACAAATATGCAGCAGCTTTTATGAAGTGCTTACATGCTCAGGTCTACTTCATTGTCAGTGTACTCCATCTGTTTTCTTACATGTCTTCTTTTTCCCTCACTAACTAACAGCACTGGACCAAAGAGACTCTAGATGTGAAGGCAATGATGGACACTTGGACACTGCAAAAAGGTTTTCCCCTGGTAACTGTCACAGTGAGAGGAAAGAATGTCCACCTGCAGCAGGAGCACTACAAGAAAGGAGAAGATTCTCTTTCACCCACAGAAAATGGGTAAAGAAAATGGGTAAATCTCAGGGCACAGAGTACAGTACTCAGCTGTGGCAAACAGCTACACAGTAAGAGCTTTTGCTGTTGTTTCTTAAGGAATGCTGCCTGAGCTAACTAGGTGAGCATCTTTGTGCAGCTCAAGACCAGCACCACTGCTGCAGTAGGTGCAGTTGGTCAGGCTCTGAGTGGTACTCCAGCTGCTGCAGATCTACAGGAGCTGGGCACCTTGGTGAGCTGAGTAAACCTGCGCTGCAGACGTGCTACAGGAACTAGGCTTGACAGTTCATACTGTTGCAGCTTCACTGTTAATAATCTCCCAAGCAAACTAAATTAAAACAAGCTAGATACACGTGGGTCTGTACTGAAATGAACAGATGTGAGTGCAGCTCATGGCTGTCATCTGGCAGGTAGGAGATATTACTCAGCTGTTAGGCTGAGCTAAGTTGAAGAAGGTTTGGCAAAGCTTTTTCATTAAACAAAGCACTTCTGTTTTGCAATAGGTACTTGTGGCACATTCCCCTAACCTACATTACCAGCAAATCTTACACTGTTGAAAGATTTTTGATGAGAACCAAAACAGGTAATTTCCTTGACTAATTTGATTAACTTATTCAAAGTTCAAAAGCTTTTTTAGCTCTGCAGTTTTTTTTTGTTTGTTTGTTTTCAGACAACAAGATAAACTTTTTTTTGTCATCTCAATAACATCACTGTAACAATCTCTTACTACATTCAACCATGTTGGAATTCTGTTCAAATCTCTGAAATGGAACAATCTGTGGGTCTAACCCTAGGCTGTGTTTGATTCATTAACAAAAAGGAGTTATATTTATGTTTGCAGATGTCATTATCCTTCCAGAAGAAGTTGAATGGATTAAATTCAACGTGGACATGAATGGTTATTACATTGTGCACTACGAAGATGACGGATGGGATCGTCTGATCAACCTTTTGAGAGAGAACCATACAGTGGTTAGCAGCAATGACAGAGCAAGTCTCATTAACAATATATTCCAGCTCGTGAGGTAAGATGTTCTGTCCAAGACAAAAAAGAGACAAACTGCATTTATATGAATGCCACTAAAGAGGTAGTATTGATAATGCATGTAGTACTCCTTACATCTTTTAAATAGCTTGAGAGCATGTTCCCTACTTGCTCATAGCTATGTGAGCCCAGGATTTGCAGTAGTTCTATCTAAGCATATTTAATACAGACCAAAGAACATAGTAATTCTCATTCTCCAAACAGTCCCTCATGTGTTCGCAACAGCATGTAGCTTACTGTTTGAGTCTTGCTTTTGAGAAGGCAGATTTGCAACTGAGTTCTCTGTGAAATACATTATTTGCTGTGTTAACTTTTAATTGTAACTTCAGAGCTCAGTTTTCACAGGGAAGCAGAACATACATGTGTACCATCCCTAACGTGTATCATCTCTAACAATAAACCCTGTTTATTGCAGTAGTGAGGTCTGTCAGACAAAATTAGGTGACTTACAACTCCATGCAACAGCCCTCAAGCTCTTTGCAAGCTGAGGGTTTTTTTAAGACACTGTAACTCTTTCTACTATGATGTCACACAAAGTCTCCTTAGGGTTGCCTTTAGCTTGAGTGTTCTCTTGAGCACTGAAGACATTGAGGGTACAAACATGGCACATGTTTGGTGAGGTGAAAAAAATGTATTCAGTCACAGAGCTG
Organism: Gallus gallus; assembly: GCF_016699485.2. Classification (NCBI taxonomy): domain Eukaryota; kingdom Metazoa; phylum Chordata; class Aves; order Galliformes; family Phasianidae; genus Gallus; species Gallus gallus. Next base: position 57,826,136 of record NC_052572.1, read on the forward strand.
GCAGAGACTGCAGTAGTAAAAGGTATTTTGTCCATTGCTATCATTGTGCTAAGGTCTGCAATCAAAATGGAACATATCTATGTTTTTATAAAACCTCTGTTTTCTTTGAATGTTTTGCTCATAGTCCTGCCAATCTCTGCTATAATTTTAGCTTCTGAGGAAGGCCGGTGTGAACATTCAAAATCTGAACTAAAGTGTTCTTTAAGGACACAAGCTGCTGTCAGCACATCTTCACGCAACCTATTAAATCTCTCAGTCCAGTTTTTGCAAGTGAGCTAGTGCTGGGAGTGCATTTATATGGAAATCCTGATGTTCACTCGGACCGTCAAACCTTTGTACCTCCTGCACCACAGGTAGCTGTCCTTTCTCTCTCAAGTCTAAGAAAGGAAAGCATGGAAATTAAATTACAATTTCCCTGGTCCAGCTGATGAGCAAGAAGGCAATTAAGTAGGGCACAGATCTCTTATTCTCTAATTCAAATGGAGTTTTTTAGACCAGAAGAGAATCAGAAGTTAAATTCTCAGCATGAAGTTTCACAGAGGAGAAAATAAACAGATTTTAAAGGGGGGCAAAAACATGTCATTTTCAGTGCAGATGTGGTAGTGCAAGTATGGCAGTGTAATGTGATGAACTAGGAGAGTGATTCTGCTTTTAAGTTTGTCTTGTAAGCTTAACTGTAAATTGTTTTGTCCTCTCCCTTCTTCTCCTTAGAATAAAAAAACTGTCGATTTCTAAAGCTTTTGATTTAACTTCGTACATGAAACGGGAAACACAGATCATGCCCATACTCCAAGGTATGAATGAGCTGGTTCCTATATACAAGCTCATGGAGCGGAGAGATATGGATGACACAGAAAAACAGTTAAAGGTAATATTTTAAGTGTCTGCAACTTTGTAACTCTGCTTGTGCCCTGCATTTATACAAAATGCACTTTGTATAAATATTTATTATTGCCTTATTTTAGGACTATATAGTCAGTCTATTTAAGGACCTAATTGACAAGCAGCTTTGGAGTGATGAAGGCTCGGTGTCCGAGAGAATGCTTCGGCAGTCCCTGCTGATGTTTGCATGTGTGCGCAGGTACCAGCCCTGCGTGGACAAAGCAGAAGAGTATTTTTCAAAATGGCAGAAATCCAATGGAACCTTAAGGTCTGTTTTGTAAATAGGACTGCCTTTTCTAAGGCTGTCTTTTCTGTTATTCTGTTTAATTATAGCAGCGTTAATTTATGAGTTAAACTGCAATCTTTTCTGCAGTCTGAAGCTGAGTCTATTTAGTTTCATTTTTCAAGTTTTAGCTTCCACTTCTTTGACATTCTGTTGAATATTTTATACCCAAACCATCACAGATGCCATGTAGTACTCCACAACTTTTTTTTGTTAGAAATGTTCTGCAAAGTGAAAAGTATGTGTGAATGTACTCCCTCTTTTACGTATATAAGAATAGGTAGCTCCTGTTCATGAACTTGGCCTAATTTATATTTCTCATCATGACATATGAACTCTCCAAAACACTCTCCAAAACATCTCTGAGAGATTGTTCTGGGCAGGCCAAAGATGCCCACATTGGTATCTGACTAAATACAAGACAGCTATGGAAAGATTATTCAAAATAAGGAAGAAAAAACAAAATAAAAGGAATGAGTCCAGTGTTTCAAGAGATCATTTCAAGGGCAGGAACAGTGCCATGATACAGCCTGTGATATACTTAACTGTTTCTCAGCAACAGGCATTGCTTTCTAATACCCATGAAAGACCAGTATTTTTTAACAAACTGTCTGTTACGCCAGCTGAAGCATGAAATGGTTGTATTTCTACATACGTTCCTAGATGTGACACGGAGAGTAACTTGATGTTCAATTTGCTGTAGGCTGCCAGCAGATGTGAAGACAGCAGTGTATACCGTTGGAGCACAAACATCTGAAGGATGGGATTTCCTCCTTAGTAAATACCAGCACCACTCCTTCAGTGTAGACAAAGATAAAATTGCATCAGCTCTCAGCCTCACCAGGAATAAGGAGAAACTTCAGTGGTGAGTAGTGTGTTACACAAGAAAAGTGTGTTTGAGGGAAGATAAACCAGTTCTAAAACAGGAACTAGAGTTGCTCCATCTTGTTTCACAGCTGTTAATTTCAGGATTTCTGGAATGCTTTATGTAGTTAATACAGTAAGAGGCTGCAGCACTTCCTTTCAGTGTTATAATGCCAGTAATCAATCTGCAATAGCAAATTGGGCCAAAATGTAAAGCTATTCTGATACCTTGCCTTTGCTTGACAGACACTTCTTTGTTTACCTTTGTAGTTACTTTGATTGTAGCTACATATACTGTATGTTTCTTACAAAAATGTGAATTTTCCTGCTTTTGAGAGCTGAGCACTACTGAAGTTTTCAGGCATTCAAAGACAAAAGCTTGATGCTTTTTTAATCACTGTACAGGTCTACTAAGTAACTGTACTTGTGAAAGTAACATTAACGGAGAAAGTGGATATACACCATAAAAAGTTTGCAGTCACCCCAAAGAAATGATGTGTCAGGACCTTTAGAAATGTGAACTTTTTACAATAGTAGAAAACACTGAGGGAGTAATCATCTGTCATTATTATCTACTGGTCTAAACAACTTCAATTTCTCTTACTTATTCTTAGGCTAATGGATGAAGGTCTGCGTGGTGACATCATAAAAACTCAGGATTTTCCATACATTATTGTGTCTGTTGCCAGAAATCCATCTGGCTATCATCTCGCTTGGACCTTCTTAAAGGAGAACTGGGAGAAACTCATCGAAAAGTAAGGAACAGAAGTTGTTTCACTACTGTCTGTTCCCAATCATACATTAAAACACTATTTCCTACAAAATAATAGCACACTTTCTGAGTATAGGTTATTCTTTTTGCTAGATTTGAACTCGGTTCATCATCCATAGCAGGCATTGTCACTGGAGTGACAAATCAGTACTCAACAAGGCCACAGCTTGCGCAGGTAAGCCATTCACTGGAACAAAAGTTTGGATTACATTTTAACATCTTAAAAGCATGACTAGTTAGGAATTGTCAAAGTAATATCCAGCATTTTCCTTGGAAAGGATTACAGCAATGGAGCTGGATTGCTCAAGGCAAAGCATTAAGCTGGTAGCAAGGAGAAAGATGGGTTTTGTTTAGGCAGAGGACGTGGATGCAGAGTATAAATGTGTACGCTCATGAGCTTATGGCTTCCCTCTGAAAAGAACCAAGGAAAGAAAAAAAGGAGGCTTTTCACTGAGCAAAGTGGTGGGCAAATATGTCATACATGATAACCATTTTGTCCACTTATTCTACCATCTCTGTCAGTGTCAAAAATAAAACTAAAAATAAAAAATCAGACAAGACTGGTCAGTGTGCAGATTCGTAGTCCTACAAGGACCTCAAAATCGAACCCCTGGCACTTTCTTTTCAGAAGCTGTCTCTGCTGTCACCAGTTTAAGATTTCCTGATTTAAAGCAAAATACAGGCAGCAAAAATAAAACCAAAATAAATCCAAAATGAAAGAACACAAGGAGCAGTACACTCTTTTGTACTGAATTCTCAGCCCTCTTCTTAGATCCAAATGAACTCTGTGAATGTGCCTGCAGTGTGTTGGCCACTACCACAGACTGCAGGGATGTTTCTGTGCAATGCCCAGAGGTGCGCCTCCATCTCCCTCGAGGATCTGCAGGGCTTAGATCTTTTTTTTGTTTGTTTATGCTAGAAATCTGGAAGGAGGCATGGAGCTTTCCATGTAGAAAAATCTTTTTTGAATATTTTACTATTAACACTTAATATTCTTTGTGGTGAAGTCTGTGCTGACAAGCAGCTGTCCTTGGTGCAGATGCCACAGGTTCAGTGACCAAAGGGTTTGTTGAATGAGCAAAGAACAGATAGATTCCTCCCACACAACATTACATTTCTTGCAACTGGATTTTTTTTAATAATTATTTTTAAATGTAATCTTCATCAGCTTATGGGATAGAGCAATTATGAAACCTTCCAAGATAACTTTTCCTGTCAGGTGCTCATCAGGTCAAATACCACAGATTTCTTGCTGTGGAAGTAGGAGATGCTGCTGCCTCTTCATTCGTCTGCTACTCTTTCAATTTTTTTTTTTTTTAACCAACAGGTAAAAGAATTCTTCAGTTCTTTGGAGGAAAAAAGTGCACAGCTTCGTTGCATCCAGCAAGCCATTGAAACTATCGAGGACAACATACAATGGATGGATAGATATTTTGAGGAAATCAAAACATGGCTGCAAAAGAACCACTCATAAATTAGGATAGCTTGTTTGTATTTGTCAGAAAAAATTGAAAGGCACTGAAAATTCAGGGCTGGAGGGAAAGCTCAGCCTGAGGCATTGGTTCTTCTGGAGGGAGCTCTCAGCCTACTGCTGCTGACTGAAAAAATTTTTGTATTTTTAAGTCACCTTAAGGAAAGGAGCATGCATATTGTGTGTGTGTGTGTGAATCTGTGTGAATTTGAATTTAAGGTGATTAAACAGTTTGTTTTGGCTGGAAATTTGTTTTTAGTGATCCCTTCTACAACTAACTGAAGTGCAACTACTGCTATAAATAATCACTGATGTTTAAAAGGACAGATACTCATTTGTAATGACCTTTATTTATTAGGTCTGAGATGATGATAAGGATTGTAAGGTAATTACTCAGATAGTTGATGAATATTAAGAAGGAGACATACTTAAGAAACATGAGGTGAAATCTTGGAGGTGTTTTTATTTTTATAATACATAGTAGTGAATGACCTCTGCTTACCTACAAAAACTCTTAAATTCAAATACTAATAGTAAAAAAAAAGAAAACCAACTAATTGCCATAGGTGCCTAAAATCACTTGATTTCTTGCTCCTGACTAGCATGCCTGTAATTCCACAGCTTTTTATTTTCTCTGCTGTTCTGACCTGTCTGTGCTTCAATGCTGGCTGACACAGCCGGAAACCTCTTAACAAAGACTGAGACATACAGATAAATGCACAAGCTGGAACTAATCATAAGCTTTCAGCTGTGCTTTGTTCACTTCTCACTCTACTAGGAATAAAACCTGCTCCAAAAGTGGAAACCTACAATTAGAGTTCAGAAAGTCTTCAGAAAGGCCAAAAGCTCAGTCTCAATCCTGTATAAAATACTGTTTCCTTCCGCTTGCTCTATCCATTCATATATAAGGAATCTTGTACCTCATCACTCAGTGAGGGAAACAATTCAGAACAGGATGTGCACCATGTGTACCAAAGTTAGGGAATTTTTTCAGCTCAATACTTGAAATGGATTTAGCAGTTTTACTTTCTGATGAACAACTGAGGTTCAATTCTTAGCTTCTAATGACAGTGGAACTTCACTAGGCTAAGCTACTGTAGTACTGCATGGTGTACTGCTGCTGATGTAGTAGACAGGTACAGAGCTCCACCAAAATGTAGCTTACTTGGGGTGGGATGCCTGGGTGACTTGCAGCCATTTATAACAACTGTGAAGAGCTGAGACCCAGTATTTCAGGTATTGCTGACAGCTGTTTCCTTTAAAAAGTTTTCAGAGCAAACTGAAAAGTTGATTATAGTAATAGTAATAATAATAATAAAAAAACACACAATTCTGGTTAAAGTACTTCATTTCTATTTGTGTGGGGTTTTTTTTTTGGGGGGGGGGAGGGATTGTGTTATTTATTTATTTATTTACTTACTTATTTTTCTCTTTTAAGAAGGAAGGAATTTTGCTGTTTTCTGCCTTATCTGCTTTATTTTCAGCTCCAAGAACCTTCTTTAATTTCTCAACTCTGGGGAAAGTTGTTAAATAGCACTGCTTGCCCTTCCTGTAACACCCACCCTTCATGTTTAATTAACTTGGGGGCAGGAAAAAAAAAAAAAAGATACCTCAGGGAAGCACCAATTTGATCAATTTGCAAACATATCCCCAGATAGATACATTGCAGCTCACTCAATGGGAGAAAAGGGAGAATCACCAACAAATATGTTGGTGATTTTTTTTCACAGAGTTGCATGAGGTGACACACTAATAAACATTTTAGACACCCAGATGTGTGTGTCATGAATAAGGCTTGCTCACTGTGCTAGAGGCACTCGGTACTGAAATTCTTATGTCAAGAGCCAGTCATGAGTTGCAACAGTTACAGACATACAGAGCAGAGTTCACAAACTTGGTTGAAATAAGGGTTTCTTCAGTCTCTTGAGAATGACCATTCATCATTTGTGTATGGTATGTCCCAGATCCTAACTGGACTTCTTCAGCAAAACAATCACTACATTTTGTTTCTGAAAACTCTTGTGTGCACTCACTGAGCTGTTCTGGGCCTGAGGCCCAGTTTGACCCTACGTAGCTGCCATACAGCATGGGAAACCAAGAGCAAGGAGGAAGGACCTGTAGCTGGCTCACAATCAGATTATGGAGGGCTTCATGAAGCACCTCTGACAAGCATTTTGGTTTTTTTTAAACACGTATTCGTTTCTAGCAGGCCAGTGTATTTTTTTTTATTATTATTTCTTGCTTTTACCTCCCAACAAGTATTCACCTAACAACTGTAGTAAACAAAAAAGTTAGAAACATCACAGTGCATTCTTAAAAACTTTATTAGTGTGACACAGGATCTCAGTACAGACTGCAAAGTACAGTCAAAATTCTGATTATCCTCCAGCTTTCACCTTAAGGCCCCTCTGTCTGCCACACTTCATACTAGAATCAGGTAATGGAATCATTGCAAACATTGACCCTAGTATGACCTTCTTCTGTAAGCTAACAGCAAAGCAGTACATGTGTAAGGATGTGCAAAAAGATGTTTTGCAAGTAATGAAGACAGAGGTAAACAAATGGAAGAACTTGGTATGCCTAGGTCCCAAAAGCTCTACCCGCAGCAGACCTACTAGAGGGTGCCTGCTCTTGCCTATTATCTTGAAGACTTGGTGAAAATGACATTGTTCCTTGCTGCACTAAATTCTGTTCTACTGCATTCTCTCCTGGAGTGTGAGGAACAGAAGCAAGGAGCAGAAACAGCAAAAAAAGAACAAACAAACAAACAAACAAAAGCCAATCTGTCAACCTTAATTTCAATTTGATCTCTGCTAAGGCTTATGCACCTTCTTTTTTTATCTCTTGTGTGATTATAATGGTGTTGGTGGTACACAGTGACTATTATTTTTTCAGTCCAGGAGACTCCTGAAATTATGAAAGAGCACAGATGCAATTGCCATTAAAAAAAAAAAAAAAAAAAGTCCATATTATCTGGAGTGGTTTTGCTACGGTTTTAGCTGCAGTTAAGGCAAATATCTGTTTTATTATTCCTGGTGAAGCAGTTGATCACCAGTTTCTCATTCCTTACGCATCCACAGCTCATCTGTGGTTTCTTACCAAGAAAAAATCAGGAAAGACTGTGTACAGCCAGGCTGAGACGCGCTGGTGATAACTGAAAGCTCATTATATTCCAGAATACTTATTACACTCACTGCAATGTTAAAACTGCTAGCACAAGCAAATTCTTCTGAGATTTACAGGCACTATGTGGAGATTATGTGCAAAAGTTTGCATTTTCTTTTTGGCATTGCTATTAATTTCTGAAATATACTTCTTACAAATATAAAGCATCCTTTTCCTCTGAGAACTCAAGAAAATTACAAAAAAAAATTAAAGCATATCAGTACAATAAAATGAAAGGTCAGGAAAAAAAAAAAAAAACACTAATCTACTGGGAAAAAAAGAAAATATGAAAAAAGTCCAGGAAATACCACAGTACAAAAAACACCTAGAATAACTACATGCTTTTTGCACCAGCTTTTGCAGCAATAATTATCCCCAATAAAAAGAATTTTCACTTTTCACATCACGTGCCAACATCCTGAGGGGGAAAAAAAATAAATTAAAGATAAGAACATTAACATGGAAAAACAACAGTTTTAAAATATCTAGTGACAGAAAGAAACCCAGGAAGATCAAACATCAAAAGAAAGGAGGTATTTTTTCAAAAGCAATGCTGCAGTAAGTGTATCAGCTTGCTGCAGGTACAGTGCAATTACACATCTTTATCTTCCATAAATCAGTATGGCATGCTTTGTAATGCTTAAAATTACAAGGGTTTAAAGAAATTTAGCCACAGGCATAATTTTGTACTAGCTGTAGGACAAATCAAAAGAACAGTAAGACCTTTTCTGAGTAGAATCCCCTGCTGAAGTACAGTTATTCCACATGTTTTTCTGTCTCTAATCACAGTTTGCTTTCTATTAAAACTGAAATAACTTAGCTTTAACAACACTAGCATGAATTGCCTTTATGGTAGCTCAGAGAAAAGAAAATATCTCACCTGGAAAGGTTAACGTTTAGCTTGTTTTCTGCTTCTCAGATTTGCTGCTGGAGGACTGTCCCCTTGCCTAAAGAGCAAAAAATGCAAGAGAGAGTATGAAACTGAACTAAGCTAAATCCAAACTTAGACAGATACTCATCAGAAATCACAGTGATCCAGTCACTACTCAGAACCTTAAAAACCCCACATCTTCTGGATTTAAAGACTTTCCACTTTCACACTGAAAATTGTAAGACACTTCTGTTGCTATGCAAAAGGAATGTGCAGCAATTTCACAGTAAACAAAAATCCTTTCACTTAAAATGTAAAGAACATTTCCAGAGCAGATGTTAGCACATTGCCGCAAAATTCCCCCCAAAGTAGGAGCATGTAATACAAATCCAAACTGCAGCTGCTCATCTGTCCCAATTACAGTGTGTATTAACCCCGATGGTCCATACTGTAAAATATTTCTACCTTTTTATGATCCTTGGGTTTTCTTTCATCCTTTGGGGTTGCTTTAGTGGTGACGGTTTCCTTTCCACTTTTCTCCTACACTCCAAAGAAAAAACATAATTACAGTTACAAACACATTACAGAACTGATGCCCCCTACTCAAACAGCTGCCCTTACCCATTATTTTAAATACACAGACGCAGGCTGCACGCATACAATCACTGTCCTTAATCCAAAGCAAGCTGGAAGTTGGGATCCCTGCTTAATACTGGGGAAAATAAGGTGCAGGAAAGTACAGAGTCATAAAAAGGCTGGTGTATTTGGGCAGATTCTATATTTAGTGCAGAGCACTTAAGATTTAGCTCAAAAGCTCATCATCAAATAAAACATCTCTTAAAATCACAGTATCACAGAGAAGACTTTAAAGATCACCAAGTCCAACCATCAATCTGGCCTACCAAGTGCCATCACTAAATCATGTCCCTTAGTGCCACATCCACGTGTCTCTGAAGTACATCCAGGGATGGAGACTCCACCACTGCCATGGGCAGCCCATTCCAATGCTTGACCACCCTCTCTGTAAAAAAATTCTTTCTCCAAGCCAATCAAAATCTACCATGGCACAACATGACTCTGTTCCCTTGCATTCTATTACTTGTCATTTGAGAAAAGAGACCAACACCCTTCTCAGTACGACCTCTTTGCAGGCAACTGGGAAGAGTGATGAGGTCTCCCCTCAGTCTCCTCCAGACTAACAACCCCTTTTTTCCTCAGCATCTCCCCATAGTTTTCTACTCCCTTCATCACGCCAGTGACAAAAGGAACAGTGGATTCAAAGCCATACAGAACATCACACCCTGTCTAAGCTCAAGATACCAAATGCCAGGTTAAGGATGAGTGAGAGCAAGCAGAAAACAAGTCTCAGAGTGCAAACATGGACCAAACCCCATTACGCTTTTAATACTCTTCTCCAGCACAACCATCCTTTCTCACAAATTTCACTATACCAACACTATTACTTCTCTTCATACAAACACACAGAACTTCTCTGGGAAATGTCTGGCATGTGTTTGTCAGCTGTGTTATAGATAATTCTAAACAAATACTACTTTTCTCATTATAAAAACTTCGGTGCATTCCTTCTTGATCTTTCTTGTTGGCACTGCTATTTTCTCTAACATACCTAAAAACCTTTTCTAGTTCTAGCATTTCTTTGAAAACACTCTTGAAGTAGATGATTGTTTATGATTCTGTGACTGTCAGCCTACAACTTCCAGTACTTGAAGGGAGTGTACAAACAGGAGGGGGTACGGCTGTTCATGCAGGTGGACAGTGATAGGACAAGGCAAAATGTTTGTAAACTAAGACAAGGGAGATTTAGGTTAGATATTAGGAGGAAGTTTTTCACACAGAGGTTGGTGACACACAGGAACAGGTTGCCCAAGGAGGCTGTGGATGCCCCATCCCTGGAGGCATTCAAGGCCAGGCTGGATGCGGCTTTGGGCAGCCTGGTCTAGTGCTTGGCGACACTGCACATAGCAGGGAGGGTTGAAACTAGGTGATCATTGTGGTCCTTTTCAACCCAGGCCATTCTATGATTCTACGATTCTATGAACTACTGCAAGGTTGTGCGCGCATCACAAACCAAAGATTTATCTGCCCCCTTATGCTTTTTCTGAACAAAACCCATTATCACAATTCTCTGCTTAAATCATCTCCAAGCCTACCTTACCATTCTAAAAGACCCCAAACACCAGAAACATGCTTTTTTCCAAACACAAAGTACAGGGGAGGACACATCAAACTTCCCTTATAGTATTAAGAATCATTACATTTTGAAAGCACATTCTAAAGAAGATACGTCTGAATCTAAACTGAGCTATGGCAAAGAAAACAACTTTCACAGAGCAGTAAAAAACTGTTGGTTTTTTTTTTTTATGTTATTAGCAGAAAATGTCCTACCTTTGAGTGCTGTGGTGTGGCAGGAGCCTTTGGACTAGTATCAAAGTCGCCTGACAGGGCATCAATAGCAGCAGACTCATCTGTAGGCTTCTGCAATGTTAATTACTAAGTTAATATGTGCTAACTCCTGAAGCCAAAATTATTGTTTTAGGCATTAACAATCTTTAAATATACACACCTTGTATATGTCTTATATTACCTCTTGTATATACCTTGTATTACCTTATATATTACCTCTACAGAACAGATACATTTATTTGAGTTTTTCAAGCTACACAATACCTTTGAATACCAGACCCCAGCATTACTAGCACAGTTGTAATAGTAATAATGAATAGTTATTCTTAAGAGAAGTTTTGCTGTTCCTATTACCTATTGCATTCAGTAGCACTTATGATATTTTGCAGTAAAGCTAACTCTAAGCCTCCAATTGACATAGATTTAAAAAAAAAAAAAAGAATTAAAAAAAAAGTCAGATTACACAGCAAACAATCACAGATCAAAAATGTAAGAAATTTTACCTTTTGTTCTTTGTTTTTCGAAGCATCCTTTGGTGTTGGCTTGACAGGTTTACCCTTTGAAGGAATAAAGATTACATCAAGTCAAGCTGGTCGGATTCTTTTTATGATTCAACACATGCTTACATATTACACAGGGAGTTTTCAGATTATTGTGAAAGTTGAACCATTCTGACCTGACCTCTTTATCACTTGTGATATATATTCAAAATCAGTTCAGAATGTATTTTAATTCTCTATTTTTTTGACTGTGTTTGTAATTTCATCTGTCTTTGCAGTCTACTGGTAAAGCAGTTTCTTGGTCTAGAACAGATCAAATCACTGTCAGAGCAGCCACTCATCACTGTGAATGGCAGTTCCACAGGGCCTCAGGTATACCACAAAGGTTAAACTTGTATATATATATATATATACTTAGTTCTCAGACTAGAAGCTACCTAGAAAGAATAAGCATTATAACATATGGTTTGTAAATAGCTCCTGTGTACAGGAGACAATAAACAACATCTTTAAGGGCGATACAGTATTTGTTTTCCTGGTTTTCTGGAGCAACTAAGAAAATGCACCAGTATAACTGGAAGCTGTGCTGCTAAATATTCATGATGATTGCTATTGGCTTGTTAAAACTGATTTATTTTTTCAGACTGCCTTTAAAACACAACTTAGTTAGATTGTTGTTTTTTTTTTTTTTTAAATCAAATGCATGAAAGGATGCAGACAGCTTCTCTTAAGTATATAAGATTTACATATTGAATGTTAATACATTAATGCAGCACACACACTTACTTCCTTGTCCAGCTTCACTGCTCTCCCTGTAATTCCACAGAGGAAAAGCTGGCATACGTGCACAAATTTCTAGTGTTGCATTAAAACAACTGAATAAAACTCAACACAGTTTCTCCTTACCTCATCAGATGACTCCAGGAGTTTTCGATAGTCAGGTGGAATAGTATCATCTCTTTCTCCAAGTTTGTCTCTGTGTTCAGACTTAGCTTTTTCCTGAAAGCATTTATTTTTTTAATAATTTCAGTACTTATATTTTTTCCTGATCCTATTAAATTTTAAAACTGGATACTTATTTACTACACAGGAGGTTGTTCTCTCTTGTGCATCATGAAACAGTTTGACAAATACAAAATTGGTCAAACTAGTTTGACAAATGTTATAAAAGTCAATGAGGTTTGACGAAAAGGCCATAACATTCAGAGGCCAGAGAAGAAACAAGAAAAATAAGTAGAACAATGACAACAAAAAGCAGCAAAGTCAAATTATTGCAAATTCCTGTAATATTTTAACAATTATCTCCAAATAGCTAAAATGTATTAAGTAACTCAACATCTTTGACAAAATTCAAAAAGAATTCATCTGATTGGACTGCCTGCTTAGAAATAAAATAATAATAAAAAATTAAAATCCCCACTTTCCTGAGATAGCAAAAGTTTCAGAATGTCTTTTATTACCTTTACTTTATCCACAACTGGTTTGTTCTCATCAGGGTCAGGTTCTCTCTGTCCCAGGGAATCAGACAAGAGATCCAAGGCATCATCCATCTCTTTTCCTCCCTAATAAAATATAAACATATGTGAGAAACCAAATCCGCTATAAAAATATTGTGTTTTATTAAGCTAATGTAAGTGCTAATTCATGTAGTGTCCACTTCAGAGAAGAATGTACAGATAGTTCTTCGTTTCTGATTGCAATGTAGTCATAACAGCTGGGGAAAAAAACATCTGCATATTAAAGGCATACAGAAAATAATTTCAAGTAGGGATTACAGAATTCATTTTAATTTTTTTTATGTTGTTGCTGTTACACAACTGAACTAATGAGGATAATACTATGAAAAGACTGAGGTTTTTGTTGTTGTCGTTGTTGCTGTCGTTAGGAGTCACTGACTTTGCAAATATTACCACTGCAGAATGCTCGTTTTACACTCCCCTTTCAAATTAGGTTGGAAACACTAGAGGGAGCTCACACTGCACAAATCGAAATGGGAAAAGGGCCCTGCGCACAACATTCAATGCAAGAAAAATCCTGGTGTTAGAACGAGGTCATGGAGCTACCTGGGCTTTCACTGACATTGAATTTCTTCATGTTTAGGCTTACAAGATGACTATGCTACTATGACGATGACTATGTTATTATTATTTGTGATGCTGACGTTATCTAACCAGAAAAAGAATGGTGTGGTTCTGTTAAAAGACAAAAGCCTAAAAATAAAGCTATTTGCACATAGCTAACTATCTTCATCTACCCACAGAACTGAAATGTCAAATCCCATTGATGTCCTCTGTAGTTCTGGAGGAATCAGCATGAGACTGTGCTCCTCATTTTCAAAGAGCAGGAAGGGAGTTTTCAAGAACAAATTGAAACATGACAATATTCAGACAAAACAGAACAGTCTTCAAAGGCAGTCAGACACAAAATGACCAGAACACCCCAAACTCTATTTTCCAGAGGAAAAAAAATATCTTTTATCTCAATAACTATTATTAACAATTAATGATTTAACTTTACAATGGCCTACACTGGTAAAACTGGCCTTATAACACTCCAAACTCTACTCTCATCAATCTCTTGTCGAAAAGAAGGACCTAAAGAAAATGCTGCTTACCGACGTAGAAGCTAGGGGAGCTGCTGAGTGCACTGAGGAAATTGTAGAAGCAGAGATAACATCTGAAGAATCTGCAGTTTTTTTACCCCCTTTGGTTTTCTGAAACAAGACACAGCCTCATTACTAATAGAGACGAGAAAAATATTTATCAAATTCCACACATTTGAACTGCAAGTGCCCATGTTGTTCTTTAAGGACTTCCTTTTTCTTTGAAGCTTGACTTATTTTAGATTGAAATGTCTTCCTGAGTGCAGAGTGAAGGTGTTTTGCGTCTTAGCTTGTTCATGTTCAATCTTCCATCTCAGCTACTGGGTTAAACCCTGGCATAGTTAAGTCAAAGGCAGGTTCCACACAACCTAAGAGTAGGCAAGATTTCAACAAGCCCATCTATATCATCAGGTAACATTTTCAGAAGTCTCAACTTCAAGCACTACACATGAACACAACTGGTAAGAAGATGTAAAAGCTAACTTGTCCAGCTCTTTTCTTACTATTGAAGTCTTGCTTTCTCTTCCACTAATTTCCAGCTACAGGATCAAAATTTAATTACTCAGAAATATTTGCATAAAAATTAAGGGAAGAAATAAAAGGTTACTGAAATTATATGAAGATACATCTTTAGAAGATAAATATACTCACCTTTTTTACAGTTTGTGTAGGTAATGGTGCAGATTGGGCTGGAGAAAATCCCTTTGTCAAACCTTCTAACAGATCGTTTTCACTCATAGGCTATCATTGAAAAGGACAAAAAGTATCAGCAGGTCTCTTTTAAAACTCAACACCAGCAAATCTTACAAATGTTTGAGTAAGTCATTAATGAATCAAACAGTCCTCTAAATACATAAATGTTCCATTTACCTGGGACTCCTCTTCAGGTTTTATTAACAGTGGTCTTCCATCTTTATCCTACAAAAGAAAAACTCCCTTACATTAAATCAAGCAATCCTTAAACTTACTGATAGTACTACAAAAGAAATGAATCTAGCAACTTCTAGCATTTACTTCTGTTACCCAAGGTGTCATCTAAAAAGTCAAGGTCCTGCAACTTAAAAACATAATGTCTACTTAAAAGTTATTCACTGTGTGGATTCCGAGTTTCCCTGATTTTCTGTTTCTGTGGAAAGTAGGTAGCAGAATTATATAAGATCTCAGCTTCCAGCTTTATATCAATACTGCTGAATGAAGAGTCCAGAAAAGCGGTGTCACACTGGTACCTGTGGCAAGTGATGGACAAGACTTGGCTATACATAAGTAACCCATCTGTGTCAAAGGAGTTGTGTGGTGTTGTCTGTAAAAATATCCACTTGAAGTCTGTTGTTTTGTGGAGTTTTTTAAGAACAGTTTTAACTAGTCATGATTTATTAAATTTTACAATATGATGAAAGACTCCAGCATGCTAATCTCAAACAAAATTACTCATATGCAGGCACTTGCATGTAAACCATTTCAAGTTCCTATCTAGGCATCTAATGAAGGATGTTAGATAATCCAGGAAGTACAAACATAGTGTAAAACTGCCTTAAGTAAACATATCAAAATGAAATACAGTTTCAGTTTCATCCACGTGAATCAAGGAACGAAAGGTAAGGCTAAAACAGAACTCTAAATTTATTACTTTTGCATCTGTTAATCTGTACTCTGGAGGAATTGTTTCTTCATCTTCACCCAGTTTTTTGTGTTGTTTCCGTTTGGCTTTCTCCTTTGAAATCAAAATAAAATTAATGAAAACAACAGTCACATCTCAACAGAAATTCAAATACACAAGTTTTCAATGTCTTCAGTTTACTGATTCAAATCAATCTTTCTAATTCAATACAAAAGCCAGATAAAAAAAATCTCATGCAAATTCAAAGAGCTCTCTTCAAAAAGGCTTTATCTACCTTAGTGTTTCTTTCTACTAACAGGAGTAGCTCCATGTACCTCAATGAAGATCAGCAAAGTTAAGTAAATGGGCAAGTATGAATCAATAACTGAATAGCAGTGTCCCTCTGAGCCAAAATTCCTGACTTTGTTTGAAATTGCACTCAGCAACTACCCTGACTGCATGTAGCCTGAGCAGGGAATGCAGTAGCCAAATCCATAAAGGACTACTCCCAATACAAATTATACTGGAAGATGATAAGGGAGACATCACAGTAAACTAACTTGAAAAAAATTCTGTTTGACACAGTCCTAGCACACCAGAAAAGTTGTTCTCTCTTTTTGGCTACATTCATTACCACTTGCCCCACAGTGACATTCCTAATTTAAACAACTCATCATAAATGTTCCTCTCTGAAAAGGACTAAATTATATGCCAACTCCAACGCACACATTAGCTCTGCTTTGTTTCTGAAGTAATACACAAGCAAAAGCAGTTTTCAGAAGCTGATAGAAGATGAAATACTACCAATAGGCACAAAAACAAAGTACTCAATGTATTCAAAGCCTACTAGAATTTCCTAAGTAGAACACAACTTGTTTCACAAGTAAATATTCTTTTTTAAACAGTGTGAGTACTACCTCCAACTTGTTTAGCCCGTGGAAATACAGAAACAATGAAGATACGTATACCAACAAAGCATTTTTTGAGGTCTGATTATTTTATACCTTAACTTTGTCCACAGCAGGTTTCTTTTCTTCTGGATCAGGCTCCCTTTCTCCCAGACTACTGGACAAGGCTTCTACTGCTTCATCAGCTACGTGACCAACCTGCAAGAGTATTGATACAGTAGAACATAATTACGTGTTTGGAATTCCACTGCAGCTGAAGAAAACTCTTCATATACAACTGCCAGACATACATTACTGAAGGTAAAAAACTGTTGTTTTTACTCTTCTTCCCCAAGTATTTATTAAATTCACTAACAGCATACCTTTCATAGCACTGAGGGCTAGAGCAGACCACAAGAACTGCCAGTTCAAATTCAAATTGCTGACCTTCCCTGTTAAGTCTGATATGCACCACAATCCAGCCAATAAGTGAACTTCATCAGGGGCCAAACTTAAATGACTCTATGCAAATGCACATCGCATTTGCAGGGCTATGCTCTTACTGGCATTATGGATAAGTGATGACATGGCTCCCATGACCTGAGTATTGTAATGGAAAGACGAAGGCTCCCTGGGAAGGGTAAACAGCGGAGATGAGGAGGGGGTGTTTCCTTCAATGTCAAAGACCATCTGGGCTGCATGGAACTCTGCCTGGGGGTAGACAGAAACTGACTGAGAGTTTATGGGTGAAGATTAAAGGATGAACAAGGAAATCTGGTCAAATTCAAGCTCAAAAAAGAAGTCTAATGAGAGTGAAAGCAAGGATGGCTAACCTGAGAGAAATACAGAGACAATGTCCAAACATCCAGGGATCAGGCTGGGAAAGACGAAGCCCTGAAAGCAAATTTGGCACGGGACATCAAGGGCAATGAGAAAGCCTTGCTGTAAGTACATCAATGATAAAAGGAAGACTAGGTAAAATGTGAGCTTTCTCTTGGATGGACAAAACAGAAGACTTGGTTACTTGAGAGACATTGAAGGCTGAGGTGCTCAATGACTTATTTCCCTCATTCTTCCCTGGCAAGTGTTCGAGTCACACTGTCTAAGCCTCAGAATCCAAAGGTAGGGACTGGGAGAATGAAGCACTGTTCACTGTACAAGATCAGACTTGAGACCATCTAATGAACCTGAAGGTGTACAAGGCCACAGGATTGGATGAGGTGCATCTGCAGATCCTGAGGGAACTTGTGGATAAAGTTGCTAAGCCATATTTGAGAAATAACGGCAGTTCAGTGAACTGAACCCCCACTGGTATTGGTGAAATGGATAGTCCCCATTACTAAAAAGGGAAAAAAGAAAAATCTAGCAAAATGAAGGTCACTCAGCCTCACCTCCATGCCCAACAAGATTATGGAGCAGATCTTACTGGAAATTATGCATGGAAAATAAGAGGCTGTTAACAGCCAACATTTCTTAAATAAAGGCAAATCATGTCTGTCAAAGTTCATGATCTTCCATGGTGGAGTAGGAGTATTGGTGAATAAGGGAAGAGCAGCTGACATAATTTATCTGATTTGTGCAAAGCATCTATAACACTGTCCCATACAACATTCTTGCCTCCCAGTTGATGAGATGGGGATTTGACAGATGGGCCACTTGGTGGATAAGGAATTGGCTGGATGTAATGGCTTTATACTAAAAGACTAAATACTAAAATACTAAAAGTATTTAAATTAAATATTGGAAAGAAATTCTTCACCACGAGAATGGGGAGGTTGCCTTTAGCTCTAACTACTCACAGAAGACACAGATGTTGGAGCTGAAGACTGCACAGAGCAAGCTGTGGCACGAGGGACTACTTCATCCTTTGCAGTTTTTGTAGATGCAGGAGCTGAAGGCTTCTGAAACAGAAAAGTTGCATTACATTTTACTGAATATGCTCAGAAACCCCAAACATATCTGTTAAGTGTTTTGTTTTGCTTTTTAAAAATAAACAAATTCAGGGGGAAAAAGAGTCCAAATTTCAAGCTAGATGCCCTTCAATTAAAGACTAAATGACAAACAGAGTTGACATAATACATGTTCCACTGAAAGCAGCAGAGAAATAACAAAGAAAATAAAAATATTTTTTCTTGAATGAACAGCAGCACTATCCAGTCTTAACAAGGCACTTACTATTAGCATTTTCAGTGAACTAGACTTACTTTGGATGTGTTGCTGGGCTTTGATGGTTTGGATTGTACTGCAGGCTGTGCAGGGCTGGCAAAGTCTTTTGAAAATTCATCAACAAGGTCAGATTCACTCAAAGGCTGCAAAAAAAGGATATCATACGTGGTATGGGTGACTCACTGTCTATTTTTCATTTATTTTTCATGAATTATACTTCAGGTTTTCAGAAAGCAGGCAAACTTTTGTAGCCTACACCAAAAATAACCTCTGACATTTACATCCAAAAAACATCACGAATATTACAGTGCAAGGAACTAAAAAATCAAACTCAACAACAACAAAAATCAGAATGAGTCAGTTTCCTTGATATTAAAAGCCAACGTAACTGTAGAGAATGTTGCGTGCAAAACTCAGGGAACATTATGTTCGATACAGTTTACTGGGCTACTGAAAATGATAATGCAACCTTCTCACTAGAAAAAAAAAACAGAATACTGATATTTACTATATCCATGCCATGCTGTTTCAGTATTTAAAGTATAAATTATATAGAGGTATTGGAAAGCAGAAGCATCAGCTTATGATTTTCGCATTTTATTTTTTTTCCCAGCAGAAGTACAGTTCCCTCAGAGGCAGTGTCACTTAGAAGTTCTCAGCTCATACAGTGACTGCTGAGACTCCATGTCTTCCCCTATGAATACTCCATGGAAAAGTGAATAAATTGCAGTTTTATTTCCCGGCTGTGCAAACTATTAAAATTTGTTGATACTACGTGATTTAGTACTCCATGATCTAGGTAGTTCTGTGATCTACTATAAATGCTCCTGTGATCCTTCCAGCCTTTAGGTTTACACCAAAAGATCAGCTGATTTAATATCAGTGATAACCATTAAATTGCTATGTGGAATTCATTTAATAATGACTTATTTGATTAAGTTCACAATACATATTATGATATTCCTAAAGGAGACTCTTATCTTTTTCCCTCTCACATTGTTTCTTTTGTTGGTCAGTTTCCCTAAGTATTTCTAAAATATTTAATCACAAAAAGTCCCACTTTTCGTAACTACTGAGTTACTCTTTAAGCTGCTATCTCAAAAAAGGATTTAGGAAAATCAACTTTTTTTCACAGAAGTAATCATACCAGATGTAGTTAAGGGCATGCAAAAAGAGGACCCTAATTACTAGAAGTCCAGTTGAAATCATGAAAATAGCTGACTCTGCATTTCCCAGGGATTGAGGGTGAGATGCTAACTGATTTGAAGATTAGTCACTTAGTGACAGAAGTTTCTTTATTTTCTTGCTTTCGATTTCATAGATCTAAATTACTGACAACACCATGGGAACACTGGCGAAAGTGACTTGCTGAAAACTGCCTTCTTCAAATTACAAATCAGGACACAGTGCAGAGGGAAAAAAAGAAGGAAAAAAAAAACCAACACATGAAACATACATACACCTCATATGTCAAATATTCAATTCTACTGGTGTCTCAGATTGATAGGGGTATAAGAGAACAGGAATACTCATGCTTCTGCTAACAACTTCATTCTTTTGGTGTAACATGCCCTGTTTTGCTTTGGCATTGGACCTCACTCATACTATGGATCAGCCTCCTTTAATTCATACTATGTCCCTGTTTTGGAGCAATTTTTTTCTAGGCATGTTTTTCCTTGTGCTTCCTGTGAAGCAAAAGGACTTGTCTCTTAACATCAGTTCTGGTTCCCTCAAATCCTTCTCTTTTTTCCCTTGTGACATGTTTGGTAGGTATTCCTCTGTGCAGCTCTCACACATCACCCATTCAGATGGCCGAATGTCTAAGATTTGACAGACAGAAATTTATGGAGATGTAAAGTCTTTTCATTACTGTCTTTGTCTTCCTCCATACTTCAAGCTCGAATACTAAAAAGGAATTCAGAGTTCTCTTAGAAAAGCACTGTTCTATTTTCACTTAGATTGGTCCTGACCTTCACAGTCATTTCAGAAGAATGAAGGTTAACTGTGCTTTTCCAATTCCAGCCCAGATATTTTGGCATCACTCTTTAAGTCATCATATTTCAGTTCTTTTTCTTTTTATTTATTTAGTTAGTTATTTTTGCTTTCCTTTTGTACTTTCAAGTAGCATTTTGTACTTCAAGTAACCATTAAATTTCTTCTTTCATCCATTCAATCTGTCTTGCACTTTCTGAGCCATAACAGAAATGCTTCTTGGAAAGTCCAAGTTGATCTCTTTATTTAGGAAAATGTCTGCAGCACCTTTTTGCCTCTTTCCAGTTATATTACCTTATATTTGATGACTAACTGTCAAGAAAACACTGACTTTCCTACCTTACTTCTATCTGTATTTCAATTGCTCAAACAGAATTCTACAGGATACCTTATACGATTTCTTTACAAAAGCTTTTCTTTGTGTTAACAGTTATTTCTGTAACTCTTTAATACCTAAGTAACCTCTAGATCCTTTTCTTACTTTGATCTCCTCATTCACAGCCAGTAAATTTCAGCAAAAATGGCTTCCACTTGATTCTTCAGATTAGTGCAAGGAATTAAATACACAAACAAATCAAAAGACTTACATAATGGCACAGAGAGAAGTGATGACATAAGTGGAAAAAAACATGGTATCTATTCACACTCCTACATTATTGTCAGTTTTCTAACCTTAGGTTTTTCTTCAGGCTTTGGCAATACTGGTTTTCCATCTTTATCCTGAAAAAAAAAAACAAGTACTTTCCATTATTGCAAGAAATAATTCCATATTCCACAGTCACCTCAAAATAATAATATGAGACACACCAGATTAAATCAGTGACATAGTCACAGACATTCCCCTAAAAAGAGGTAGCTCTTACATCACCAGGTTAGCAGATTTAAAATAAATAAATAAATTGGGCTGTCAACAAAATAAAAATGGGCCAAGAAAGTGAAAATAAGTGTTCATTCCTATCAGTACCAATATTCATTATGAATTAACTCCATAGCAAAACAGCAGAAATTAATCTAGTAGAAAAGTAAGTTCTGAATGCAAAAGACAAACTTCTTCGCTTGTGCTAACAAGGTGTTATATTCCACATTCCTGGCCAGACATCCTTGAAATCTCTAATCAAGGGGTTAAGAAGCTCCACTCAAAACAGAACGCTAACATAGAGCTCCACAAGCAACATTTCACATACCCACTTGTTAATGTCAACTACTCTAACAAACATTAAAAAAAAATCAGTTCTTTAAGTGAAATTGAACTACATGGAAAACACATCTCAGTTCTACCGCTGGTTTTCTTAACACTGAGCAAATCTCCATCACTTGAATTTACAGTCTGAAGAAGTAGTTTCTGTACTGTTTTACATTAGTATTTCAAGGCTACACTGAAAATGGGTACACGAGCAGTTTTCCAACAATGAGGCTGAATATCAGAAACAAATCACACCACTCTTTGGGAAGGAACATGTGAGCTGTGAACATCCTGTCTTTCCTGAGGATGTCTGAAAAAATGTAGCCATGCTCGTAAAGGAAGGGAGGGAAAGCAGAGACGCAGGAATTATCTACAGGTAAAGTCACTGGTTGAATACACTACTATGGCTTGTTTTCCCCCATGTTCTGTCCCTACCTATGACCAGAAAAAGTTTTATAGGTAATTGTCCTATTTACACAGCAATGGAGATTTTTAAAAACTTACCAGCTCTGGAGTTAGCCTGTATTCTGGAGGTATTGTATCATCACGTTCTCCAGCCTTCTTTTCTTTTTTCTCTTTAGCTTTTGCCTGAAAAAAGAAAGTACAAAAAATATTTACCTAGAGAAACAAAAACATATCATACATTCAACACTGCTTTCAAGATAGTTCAGTCAAAGAAATACTAGCATCAGATAAAATTATTCTGTATATAAACATATTCAAATTCACAAAATCGTAGAATCATTTGAGTTTTAAGACACATTAAGTCTAAAAGTCACTTGTACAGCTCCCTGAAACAAGCAAGGACACCTACAGCTCAGGTTTCTCAAAGCCCCATCCAGCCTGACCTTGACTGTTTCCAGCGACAAGGCATCCACTACCTCTCTGGGCAATCTGTGCCAGTGCTGCACCATGATTACCATAAAAAACTTTATTCTTATATTTAAGAATATATAAATCTTCTCTATCTTATAAATCTTACATATCTTTTAGTTTAAATCATTTCCCCTTTGTCCTATCACAACAGACACCACTGAAGAGTTTGTCCCCTTCTTTCCTATAGACCCCCTTTAGATACTGAAAGGCCATAGACACTTAGAATTCCTCAATTCACTCTTATCCAATTTTGATTGAAAAAATAGTTATGGCGTAAGAATCAATAACACAAAAAAGGACAGTATTTTGTTTTTCTTTTTCAAACATAAGGCTCCAGCTACTGTTCACAAATGTAACTTCATAGCCAGTACTTTTAGAACTTTTGAGAAGAACAAAGTCCTGAAGTTCCCTTGGATTGCATCACACTAACAATACAAAATGCTATTTGTTATCAGCTACTTAAACACAGCTTTTCACTCTCTGGACCTTCTTCATTAAGTAATACATCCACCAAGATATATGAAGGCCCAGACTCAATCTGCAATACAACATGC
Organism: Gallus gallus; assembly: GCF_016699485.2. Classification (NCBI taxonomy): domain Eukaryota; kingdom Metazoa; phylum Chordata; class Aves; order Galliformes; family Phasianidae; genus Gallus; species Gallus gallus. The sequence goes on from NC_052572.1 coordinate 57,849,225, forward strand.
TCCTGTTTGTCAAAGTTTTACTCCGATATATCTTGTCAGCAATAATTATCTTCCTGCAATTTCCCTGTCATTTTCCTGCTCTGAGCCGTAAGTGAAGGTGGGAGGAAATAAGTAATATTAGTGGGGTTATAAGCAGAGTTGCAAAACTGAATTAAAATTCAAAGTACAACATGCAAAATACGGCTACAGAGAAATCTTACTGTTGAAGGAAAAAAAAAAGACTGAGAAGACACAGCTAAAGGCAAGGCTCAGGTAATAAAGAGAATGGAATTTGGTGGATGAAGGAAAACATCTCGCCAAACATCAAAAGGATTTATTAAAAAGTAAACAAAGAAGCAATATATGCAAAGCAAAGGCCTAGGATTAATTGTACCTTAGTGCACTGGCAACAAAACAAAGGACCTATAGCTAACACAAAGAAAGGTATATATATTCATATCTACACAGCCGAAAAAGAAAATTCTTCAATTTTCCAAAATGTCATATGATATTCTACCTCATTCCACTTAGGATTTTGTAATTTCTAAATTTTCCAAACCAAACTGGGACTCAGACTTTCCTTATGCGTTTGGTATGAAAGTTGTTTTGCTATTATTTTACATGTTTGTACAATAACTAACAAAAAGGATGTAAGATTCCATGGCAGACATATTTTTTATTTTTTAATGGAGCAAGATTATACCTCTGACACTTCTACAATAGGGCTAACATCTTTTGGTTCGGGTTCAGGTTCAGGTCCACCAATAGTAGCCATGAGAGCTTCCATTGCATCTTCTTTGATTTCCTGTATTTACAAAAATATGCAGATTTTTTTGTTATTTCTTTAAATGGACAAAAACTTAAGCATTTTGCTGTATATGAAGCAAACAACCAGCACCACCTTGATCATTTCGACTTGGCTACATTTGATTTTGTAACATCACACTGAAGCATATGGCAAATTTTGGAGGAAAAAAAATGTAAGGTCACACACATTCTCTCTAAAAAAAAAAAAAAAAGAATCATTTGTAAAATGTTAGAAAACAAAATCACATCCAGATTTTAAATGCAGCTCATACAGCTAAGACAAGTTACTTTACTCCTCCAGTCAAAATAAGAGTCATTCTACAGAGGACAGGAACTATCTGATCCATCAAGACCAGATCTTTCAAATGCTGGATAGTCTGCACCATCAGAATTCCTAACGTTCCCTTACTTTCTTGGCTAAACATGATTTTCAACTAAAATGAGGATTAGAATTATTTTTACAAGACAAGGCACATTGAAATTTTAATTAGAGGTTAACTAGTCAAAAGATAGACCTTTATACCTCTTTTGATTTTGTTTTCTTCTCTTTAGGAGGAACTGAAGTCTTCACTGAACTTGTCACTTGTGCTTGTATGATTTCTCCTTCCTTAGTTTGTTTCTTTAACATGAGAGCAAAATGAGAAAGATTTAATTACAGGCAAATTTGCAAAAACATTTTTCAAAAATAAAAGGAAGGGAAAACTGTCAACATTATTTTAGAGTAATTCATTATGATAATAGCAGTATTTCACTGCAGTAAAAGATTGCGTGGCAAAAGAAAGTCAGTACCTCTGTTGTCTTCTTTTCTTCAGCAGCAGCAATGCTACAGGTAAAGTCAGATGACAGGGCATCTGCAAGCTCATCATCCGTCATCGGTTTCTGAAGAAATTTTGCAAATTAGGTTATGATTACTGAAGTTCAAATATCAATGCTGTCAAATTCAGTTTAAAATCTGAATACACTTCAAGCTTACTCAAATGATACCTCTCCTTATTTTTTCATTCATATTTTCAGACACTTATTTTTATATATTGAATTTACAAGTAGCTAAATTAAATCAGGTTACAGAATTATCTTGTAAGTATAAGCATTCAAATAATCATTGCTAAAGAGATAATAAAGAGACTATTGTATGCACATTCAGTATATCTTCTCTGTGTTATTACTATGACAACTATTTTGTCCCTTTATTATTATCATATCCAATACCTTTGAAAGCATTTATTTGACTTGATTCAGCTTCTATTAATTCCTACCTCTTTATTAAAAAGCAAATAAACAAACCAACAAAAAATCTCTGTGCCCAGTTCTTAGTTTTATCTGTATGTATCTTATGTGACTGCCCACAGGTCTCTCCCACTTCCTGGTATCTTTGGAAGACATATAAGATTTTAATTTTCCAAGGAATCCTATGATAACTGGGTTATTTTCACCTTGCAATACACACATAAAGAAAGTCTTACTTCAGAATGTTCATCTACTTTTGGTAGGCCTCCATCTTTGCCATCCACTTTGCTCTAAAAAGAAAACTGATTTTGTAGTAAATGGGAAACAAAAACATTCACAAAGAAACAAAACAAAGAATTGTGTGTTCTGTTAACTCACAAACCTTCAATAATGCAAGGTACTCTGGAGGGAGGCTACCTTCTCGTTTACCCAGCTCTTCCAAGTATTCTGAAGAAATATTTTCCTTTGAAAAGAATGTACACATCAATGTCTTTATACTACTGTTTACTGAAATAAATTTCTAATTTCTAAATTTTCTCATCTATCTACAGTGACATTTCTGGAAAGAAAATAAAAGCATTGGCTAGACCACAGGACCAATACTGAAAGACAGCTATATAATACCTTTCAGAATCTACAGTCATGCATATACATATCAAATAGTTTCAGCTGTGTATGTCATCTAGCAGAACTCTGCTAGATTATTTCTCGAATAAAGTCATTTAAAGGTATCACAGAATATATTACTCTACATGTACTGAATTTTAGATAATCATTAATCTCAACTTGTTTGTTTTGGATGAGTACTGAATTAGACTTGTAATCTTAATTGTCCTTGTATGACACTCCTATTATAACTCAGAAAACATGCATTCTTCCTCAAATTCTCAATATTTTACTCTCTTATAAGTAGATGTGAAAGCTCCTAGACTCCTTATTGCTCTCTCACACATCCATTAATGCCTTTTGTAAATGTGCTGGAAGACCACACTTAGAAGTCAATTCAAAAAGCAACTTTACTGTCACTTACTTAACCATGTCCTGCTGCAATGTATACATAACTATACCATTTCTCTATTATTGAAAACCGCTAGAATGCAGCTGTTTAAACTCTGTTTTGCCTCTTAGCAGATCGAAGTAACAATTACTGCATCACTGTGCTGGTGAGCAACTGCAGACATATCTTAGAGATGAATTTTCCAAAAACTGGAAAGTGTTAAATACCGTAATCTCCGGACCAGTGTAAACTGGTCTAGTAGCCACATCTTCTTCAGATCCACCTAGCGTATCTATTAAGCTGTCCAGTGCTGATTCATCCATAGCAGGCTAAAAAATAAGCAGAGCATTACAAAACATGCTATCCCGTGAAAAGAAAAAAATTATCTGTTGTATCTGAAGAGAAAATTTAGAAACGAGACAAGAAAATTCCTTTGTGTAGGTCTAGAATTTGCAAATATTTTCAACAAAAGCTTTTCTTAAACTCATTCCCAGTGTCAGTAACAAGATCTTTGTATTTATATACTAGCTGAAACACATGTACGATTATAAGTGAGAAATAAAAAGAAATTTATTTTACGCTACTAGTGGTAAAAATAATTGTGAATCAATCAAGGCACAAATGCCATGCCATTAGTTGTTTACCTGTTCCTTCAGGTAAACAACTTCAGCCTTCACCACAGTCCATAACTACTAGAAAGCAATACTTCAGCAATTACAAATTTATTTTTTCTGAAACAGAAACGCTTCAGAAAAAGAAACATTCCCTGAAGTCAATTTACAATGGAAGCATTTTTCTGTGTTCACCAACCTCACTATTTGGTTTATCAGCTGCAGCAACCATACTCGCGACAGCACCTGCACCTGCTGCACCTGCACCGCCTGCTGTGGATGTCTTTTCAGTCTTAGGCTGGAATAAAAAGAGAAGAATTAAGAGATCATTTCACGATGTGACCCTGTATTAAAAATTCTACAGACAGTACAAAGTGAAACAGATTTTTACTCAGGCACATGTATCTGTTGTTCCTCTTTATCTACACTTTGATTAAAAAATAAAATAAAATACTTCCGCATGCTGTCTGAAGGGTTTGGAAGCTGGATATCTTCAGTTTGAACAGCGATACTCAGACTAGCCAAGAATGTTCAATTCAAAATTCACATCTACTTTTTTTTTTTTTTTTTTTTCCAGCAAAAGAAAACTGTAGTGCAAAAAAATTATGGGTTCCCTTCCAAGCCTCTTTTTAAAGCTTTCATTTGCGTCTAGATGGTGGTTCTCAATACACTGTTAAAACCAGCAGCAAATACTGCTCAAATAATTAAGTGTAAGCTGTCTATTTATTGCAACAGAGGGTTTAGTAACGGAGCAACATTAATACAGACTTCAGACTTCTGCAATGCTGACATCTGTAAAAACCAAAGAAAATGCTAGGTTGTAGTAGAGCTGCAGGAGTCCTTCGTGGTACTCTGGTGCTGTCACCCAGAAACATGCTGATGAGAAGACCAAAAGATGTAGATCCTGACTCTACCAGACATTTTTGCTCCAGTATTTCCCCCACTTGCCCCTCTGAAATAATACCTCCTCAATATCTTCCAACATTTCTCCTCCTACATTTTTTTTCCAGCAGCCCTGCAGTTAGGTCTACCCTACTGCAAACAGATAACCTGCTGACCTCTGCATTTGGATTAAACACTGCTACTTCAAATACACCAGAAACTGCACAGGTAAAGAAGTCCCATGCTGACAGTGCTCACATAAATAAAGCGCCTGAATGACTGATCACATGGTCCTTTCTGTTCACTTTTGGGAATAAAGGTGCAGGGGAAAAAAACTGAAGAACCAATCACTGCCATGTAGCTCAAAGAAACTTGCAAAAAGCTTCAATGTGGACTGAGGAGTCCCAAGCATGTAACATACAGGAAAACAGTTAAGCAGTGCTACAGCTGTAGTAATCTTCATACTGCTTGCCTAAATAAAAGTCACAGTGTGTTAGGCAATGTAAACAGATGTACGGAGAGGATAACAAAGTTGACACACATCAGGATAACCAAACAAGTACAAACTACCAATACTATATTGTCACTGAAGCTGTACCTGCTCTGCAGCCAATCCTTATCCATTAATGCTCTCATGAGTTAGCTGGAATTGGTATAGTCAGTGGGTAAATTTAATCAGTGTGTAGAATTTGAAATTTCTAGTGTCTCAAATTTAGAGCAGCACAAAAAGAGGTCTGTCATATGCACCTTTAAACTTAATACATTTTCCAAGTTTTTCCTACATTTTGACTTTTGGAGGCTATCTTGCTACATAATGTTCAGCGTTAAGAATCCATCTAGATGTAGAATTCTTACTTTTATCATAACATAAGAAATAAAAATTGGATTGCTACTTTTACTATACCTGTGCTGTGTCTGCAGAGGTTGCCTGTGAAGGCCGCTCAGCTTGACTTGTAGTTTCCTTTCCCATATTATTTGGTTTAGAAGCTGTTACCACAGAAGGTGCAATTGGGCTTTTTGCCTGTAGGGAGAGAAACCATTATCAATAGATTGGGAATACATATATGTAGATAGATAGATAGATAGATAGATAGATAAAAGAAAGAAGTATCAGAGATGGAGGATTATGACTTACACCACTGGATTCCTTTGGCTTCTCTTCAGCCGGTTGATTATTTTGAGAGTTTGATGGCTGTCATAAAAGAGAAACTTATGATCATTTACTACAATTCAATGCCAGGGAACATGATCTATATTATGTAAGTAAATAAATCTATAAGTACACATCCTTACTAGCCAGAAGTACATGAGAAGAAAATTTATTCCTGTCATCTACCAAAACTCAGAAATTTGGGTTGGGACTTACTGCCCAATACACACTCTGAAGTGGACAATCCTTTAAATGCTTTCCTTAGTATAGCTTGTTTTAAGAAAAAAAAGTAAGATGCAAGACTATAATTGCAGGCACACTTTGAAAATAGCAGCCCTTACAGAGATACTTATTTTTAGCCAGCTATGCACAAAATACTCTTCTGCTGACACACGTGCAGTTTAGAGGAGGCAGAGACAATTCATCCTTTAAACTGTATTCACAGTACGATATTTAAATAGAGAAGCCATCACAGGAACAGCCATACCTAGGTACTGTATACGTAGAAAAAGCATGCTTACTCCACTCTCCAATACTCATCTATCCTTTAAAAAAAGTCTTATTTTAAATTATATTTTCAACTAGTGCAAACTGAAAAGCAAAGCAACTTTTCTTACATACTCTTGCTAAACTACATCTCTCTGGCCAATTACAGCCTCCCCTTTTTTGCAAACCAAGGCTGAAGTAACTTTGACCCTTTGGGTTGGATGATTCTGGGGGTAGGGAATTGGTTGCTTCTATTTTATGCTTGAGATTTTTTTTTTTTTCCCTAAGATAGGTTTATTACCTCGTTCTGGAAGGTGGGAAGGGTAAAGTAGGAGAGTTTGCAGGAAAAAAGGAATTAACCTTAATCCTCCCTACAATGAGTAAGTCAGTTTGGCCTACCGCTTGTTTCTCTTCAGACAAATTTGCCTAACAGCAAATGACAGACAAGAAGTCCAGACTTCAGGACTGGTATCTGAGCAAATCTGAAACTATATCCCAAGGCTGCTAACTGGAAAAATGAGAACACCCGCTTTCTCCACATTTTCCTGCCCACCTTTCACCTAAATAAGCACAAGATGGACTTCCTAAGCTGCTGTAAATCAATAATGCATACTGACTGCTACCTAGCTCATTTGCACACAGGTATGTTACTACTCGTTCAGCAGTTTTGCGCAGCACAGTAGTGGCTAAGAATTTATCCTGTCACTCCAAAGTCAGTCAAAAGCTGAAGTGCAACAGCTCACTAAGAGAGAAAGATAAGTACTTACCTTTGTTGACAGCGCAGTTTTCTCAGGTTCTGTTTGGATTGTTGGTGTGGACTGAAATGTAAGAAATTTATATTCAGAGAGTAATATATTTGTCTATTTCTAAGGTGTGAGCTAATCTAAAGAGAAATACTAGAGTGGTTTGCACTTGTGCTATGCAACTAGTATGCTGCAATTTAACAAAGATTTGGCTGTGACTTTTACTCCAGTGATCTACGAACTGTCAATGTACACAAACACATACAAACACTCCTCATACCCAAGAGTGAAAGGAGAGGTTACAAAGCCATAAAACAAACAAAATAAATGGATTAATTTACATATGAAAACTTTCTGCAGCCATGCTGCAGAATTCATTCCTATGATTCACCTCAAGTATAGCAAGCTCTAAATTAATACTAACAGAAACAAGTAAAAACAAGCACTGAAAAGCCAAAGGATAGCTCTATATGATGAGAAGAAAGTAAAATTGAAGTGCAGTGTCTTGGTCGATGACGTGGACAGCTGGATCAAGTGCAACCTCCTTAGGTTTGCAGTCAACACCAAGCTGAGTGGCGCAGTTAACATGCTGGAGGGAAGAAATGCCATACAGAGGGACCTGGGGAGTCCTGAGAAACGTCCACAAGTGATTCAACAAGGCCAAGTGCAGGGTGTTGCACTTGTGTTGGGGCAATCCCAGATATGCATACATACTCAGATAAGAGCTCAGTGAGAGCAGCCCTGCAGAGAAGGACTTGAGGACTTTGGTACACAAAAAGCTGGACATGAGAAAGTAGTGTGCATTTGCAGCCCACGAAGCCAACTGCATCTTGGGCTGCATCAGAAGGGTGGCATCAGACAGAGGGAGAGGGACTGTTCCTCTCTGCGCTGCCCTCATGAGGTCCCATCTGGAGCACTGAATCCAGGACTGACACCCCCAGCACAATAAATATGTGGAACTGCTAGAGCAGGTCCAGAGGAGAGCCACAGAGATGGTCAGAGGCTGAAGCATTTCTCATGCAAAGACAGGCTGAGGGAGCTGGGCTTGCTCAGTCTGGAGAAGACTCCAGGAAGACCTCGCTGTGGCCTTTTAGTACCTTTATGGAGCCTACAGGTAAGCTGCAGAGCAACTTCTTACAAGGGCATGTCAGTGACAAGGAGGAACAGTTTTAAACTAATAGAAGGGAGATTTAGATTAGATGTTAGCAGTAAATCCTTAGAGGGTAGTGAGGTACTGGCACAGCTGCCCAGAGAAGCTGTGGTGCCCCATCCCTGGAGGCACTCAAGGCCAGGTTGGATGGGGCCCTGGGCAGCCTGAGCTGGTGGGGGCAGCACTGCCCATGGCAGGGGGGTGGGAATGGATGGGCTTTGAAGTCCCTTCCAACCCAAGGCACTCTGTGATTCTATGATTCTAAGTACCAGCTGATTCATCGCAGCCTTCTTACTACTTTGCTTTTGCTGTTGCTACTTTAACTGTGGTACAATTAACAAATGAAGAGTCAGTGTGGTTTCTGGAAAACCATCAGAGGACACCAAAGAGAAGGACATTGCCGTAAGTGTGAACCTCAGAAGCGCCCCCTGCAGAATCAGTGGGGGAGATGGTTTGTTCAGGGAAGCATGATTTAATCTGTCACTGCTAGAAACAGCACTGGGTGCAAAAAATCTAAAAGTACACATGGAGAACTACATGGCCATACACATGCAACAGAGCCCGAATTCCCGCCCTATCACCCAGAGAGGAAATGTGCAGTTACAGGGCACAGCTCTAGAGAGTGGTGGGAGCAGAACAGCTCATAGCAGCTGTGCCCTGGCAGCAGACCGTGCCCTTTACCACTACTCATGACTGTGCTTTCTCCACAGCTGACCAGTCACACTTGGAGTACGTGTCATTGTACTGTATCCATATACAGTAAGACAGCTTTTGAACTCGGGAAATACAGCCTCAGTTGGAAACCCTCCTTATTCCTTCTATCCTACTAAATACTACGAGCACATTTAAAGTTGCTAAGAGACAAACAATACATTGTTTTTTTCCATCAGCCTATTAAAAGTCAGTGAGCAACCAAATAACATTCTGTTAGCCTGTAATTTAGATTTGTTTATTGCCTTTTAATCTTTCCCTATCTCAGCTGCCAACCACTATTTACTATTTAGACATACTTAGCTTATATTTGATAGCTGACTTGATAAGGAAACTGCCAAAACTTGTTTATCGTTTGCTATGGTAGTATTTACACCCATTCACAGGACCATACAGACTTGGTTGTGAAAATGTGAACATGTGCAGAAGTGTAGATGCTTGGGCGCAAGCTGGGCAGAGCTTTGGAAGCTACAGAACAGAACATATTACATTCAATACCATACAAGATAAACAAAACACAGATAGAGAGCAGAATCAACAAATTTCTGTATTACAAAGAGGAGAAAAGATAAGAATTAAAAACAACAGTAATAATCTCCTAAACTCAGAGATTTCCCCCCTTTGGATTTTATCTTGATGTCTACCGTGACTAAAACTCAATACTTATCAAGTTTGATCATACTCTATGTGCTTCCACTGGTGCATTACCATTATGTGACCACTGCATGGCTAACTTGAAGACACAGGCATCCAGTTGTGTATAATCCTATACTAAAAAGGCAACCATAAATTTTCAGTTTTTAGCTCAAACAGGTTGGATACATTTATTTAACATCTAAAGCAAAGGATCAAACTGACATGAGATGACCTTTGGCAGAACATTCTCTTTTTTTAAGAAGTGTTACAGAAGTGAGAGCAGAGGTACAAGCAGCATAGTTTGCCATTTCCTGCTGTGGGAATGTTGCCTGCTGGATGCTTGAGACCTGAAACAGAGCCATATTTCTGTTTTTTCTCACATGCTTTTCAGAATATTAAGCACACCCTTTTTGCAGAATAACAATAAAAAAAAGAGTGTTTGCAATTCTGTCAATATTTGAGGAGAGTTGTATAGAAAATGAACATAAATTCTCAGCTTTACAACCCAGCTATTTGCAACTACATGCCATTGTTTTTGTATATTGTCAGTAGTATTTTACTTCATCTATTTTTATCGTAGGCTATACACTATTTGTTATACTTGTTTATATTTTAAACTGTACATCTCATAGTTTAAATTTATCTGTTTCAATACTTCGGAATATACATGGGCTCACATAAGCAATACTTTGATTCAAGACTCATACACACCTGAAGATGCTAAGGCCGCATTAAACGTGATCATGAATTAAAAAAAATGCTCACACAAAGAGATACTTATTTAGATACACTTTCAGCAGTAGCAAAGTTCAAATCCAATTATAAGTAATTATTACCAGGCAGGTCAAGGCGGTGTTCTCTCTATTTTAGTATGAGACTACACATTCAAATGCAAATATTCAGTCAGTTGTGAGCACTCACAACTACTTATGTGCTGAAAACTGAAGCCATAGCACCAGTTCATAGCACAGACCAAAATCCTTTACAGAAAAGATGTTCTACTTCCCCTTCTACTGCCTGTTTCCACCTGCACTGTGTCAGTACCTGAGGAACCAGATACTAAACTGACTCAGGAGACTGAAAAATGGGTTGAAAGAAAAACACTTCAAGCTGCAGTAACTCACAGCTTTCTCAGAGAAGCAGAAAACAGAGGCCTAATTCAAGACAAAGGATTCACGTGAGGAACTGGAAGCTAAAGAGATGTTCAGAGCATTTTTAAGGATAGTGGTACACTACAGGGATTCCAAGAAAGAGAAATAGGACTTGTTTACAGAAGGCCAATTAGGAAGGAGTTGGTTTGCCAGAAATTCAAAACTAGCAATGAAAACTAAGATTTAGTAACACTATTTCTCTTCAAAGGAGTCTACTGTCAAAATGCAGCTAACTTGCCTAATCCAGCAGGTGAAACAACATTAATAACACAACAGGCATTAGAAGAAGACATCTGTTATCTTACACATGCAAATGCAGGACTGTGTTTTGAAGTGGTTTGTGTTTGACAGCCTTTTTTTTTTTTTTTTTTTTTTTGCCAGTGCTCATGTGTATGTCTCTGCTGCTGTTTCATCTTGCAAACACTTTAAAGAGATCTGTCTAAAAATTTACCACATCATTCTGAGAGTTACTTGAAATCCTAAGTAGAGAAAAGGTTTTAAAAGATCAGTGGTAATCTAATGGATAGCTTCATACACAAAGAAGATGGTCCTAGACTATCCTCAGAGGCACATGCTAAAAAGACAGCAAAGGATTTTCCAATTCAGTAAAAGGCAAAAAAACCAATCATAATGAAGGTGATGAAACATGAGAATTGGCTATCAACAGACACTATACAATCCATACACTTAGAGGTATTTAGAGTTTGGCAAGGTCTTGAGCAGTCTGACAGCTTTCTAGGTGGCTCTGCTCTGACTGAGGGGCTAGATAAGATTATATCCCGATACCTGCTCTGACCTTGCTACTCTAAGTATTATATTTTACATTTAATACAAGATGCAGACAGTCTTAACTTTTACCACCACACAGTCTGTTGCTGGTCTAGGTTAGCATTCTGTAATTTTGTTGGATTCACTGATACAGTTATGGAAAATGGTGGGAGAACATCATTGAACATTTCCTGAAATATTCATAAATTGCACTGGGTAACACAGGTTGGGCTGGCTGTCTTTAACAATAAAGCATGCCCATCTTCTATGACAAGGATGACCGTCTTCCAACCAGTAAAACACAAGGATTGATTGTACAGCTTCTATACCCAAGAAGTAGACCCAAGACAAGACAGAAAACAAGTACGAAGAACAAAAGCAACGACGCTGTCAGACAGCCAACGATAGGTAATTTACAAGAAAATGCAATTTGTGAAATTATCATGAGGTGAATAAAACTGTAGTAACACTGGGGGGAGCTATATACATGTCATGAAGCATGACTGCGCTAAAATTTGGCACTGTTTTCATAAAATCCCCTAAGTCCTTTGTACAGCATTGTTTAGATTTTTTTTAATGAAGAAACTAAGCTGTAGACAAGAAATATGCAAAGCAAAGTTAGTCAGTATCAAAGTATGAAGAAAGAAATTCCACTGCTCCGCATACTTGTGTTTAGCTGCAAGACTGAATTTCTCAGAAATCTGTACCTTTGCTTCAGATGGCTTCATAATGGGTGGTTTTGGTGCATCCGCAGAGGGAGACTGCTTCTGAAAGAAAAAAAGCAAATACTAAATTCCATATACTTCAATATAGCAAGTATAGGCAACCAGAATCCATTAGATAAGCAGCCAAGAGTAAAAAATACAGTGCTACTGAAAATTAGATTTATCATTTTACAACTTCTATCTCGCTTGTATTTCTCCTATATGTTTATGTAGGATTTTGACAACAGATCTTATAACAACATTTTTTTCACAATATGTACCAAAGGCAAATTTCATATCAAGCATCAAAACAAACTCAAATTCTGCTCTTATACTGAACGTAAAACTACTACACAGGGTTCTTACACATTTCAAATTTCTTTATAAAGTAATGATGCTTTTGGATTTACTAGTAAGTCACACAAAATATTTAGTACTAAATTGGAAGCTCAAACTTTCTGAGATGAGAAGGGGTGGTTATTTTCCATGTAACACACACCAAAAAGTGTTTATACATATCATGCAACTCATTCAAAAAAGCTATGAACAACAAAGTCCACTCTCCTAGTTAAAGTGATGTTATCCCAAGAACAGCAGATGTTTTACTTCTCCAGTAACTGTATCAAATTCTACAGCCCAGGAACTAATACTTTAATTCTCTCATCAATACTTTATACAAATGCAATACTATCTCTCTATCCTGTTTACTGTTTCTCTGCTTGAAGCTGTATTTGCAAACTCAATTGCAGCAACGAGTTCATAGTTTGCATTTAAATGAACAGCACAAAGTCAAAAAAAAATCTCTAGATTTCATTTTCTTCAGATGCTTACCATGCCTCTTACTGCATTAAAACATGTATAGTCTGAAGGAACTCAGATGCTGCATAACTATTCCATTCTTGGAGTGACCTCTCATTTCCACACAGAAATTTGTATTATTTCCTTTTCACAGGATAACTATTTCTCAAGAATAAGGAAAAAGTTGTAAGAAATGTAAAAGGTATTCTATGATGGCTGTAGCATGCTCCTCCTTGTAACACATCTGATACCTTTCTTACCTCGGTAAGAGGCAGAGAGAATCTGCAATTGCCACACTACAGAATCATAAGCCAATAATTTCCACTTCTACTTATGTATATACATGAAGACTGCTAATATAATAGGTGAGAACTTTTCTATGGGTGGAGATGTATATAAAAAATTTTTAAAGCCTCCTACATCAGGACAAAGAACAAATGTTTCTAAATGATCTTTTTATATATAATTATCATCAAGTAATCTGCAGGCAGTATCATGTTTTTCTTATTTTGCTCTGTAACATACTTTCTTTTTCTTACTTCTCCATGAAATTAATCTGAATTCCTTCTACATGACTAATAAGTATGTATCTGTTCTACACCTTCGTATTAGTCATCCTAGTCCCTATTCATTTCACAAAGATACGTCTCTGTTTTCTGCACTGTATGATTTATTTATGATGTACGGGAGCCTTATCCCTTCCTCCCCAGCAAAAACTCCCACACTGAGCCTTTTTCCTGCAACACACTAAAAAACTTCATCAAGGTCCAGTAGAGCAGCACCACCTCGACCTTGCAAACATCCACCACCACTGCAGCAGCTGACAGTGACAGCTAGGGGATAGAAAGCAGTTAATAAATGGCTGCTCATCAGCTGCTACTGAGAAGCAAAGTTGTACTCCTGTGTTCACAGACCACTTCTGCATACAAGGGCTGCACCACACTGCCATGGTCTTCTGGCTCTCCCAGAGCACAGCATGTCTTGTTCCATCCATAAAGCACCTTTTGCCCCAGTTCCCAATACTGAGGGCCTCTAATTTTCACATCTCTTCTTCCAAGGCCTTCTGTGCTCATAGTCTGTAATCACACTGAGCCTCACAGGGTGATGACACAGAAGGCTGACACGGTCTAAATATTTGTTTCATAACTACCATGCAGCCTATAAAAACAGTCTGACTCCTGCAAGTCCATTTTGGGTGACAACTTCTTACTGTGGGTTGTTCTGGTTTTCCTATTCCAATGGACATGTGCCTTACCCAGTAGTAGGGAAGCTATGAAGACGCTGTACTTGCTGCAGCCCATCAATAGGACTGCAGAATGGGTGAAGTTTTGTCCTGCAAGCAGCATAAAAATGCATGTCAGGCTCAGAGGTAAACATTCAAATGCTGCCTAGCAACGGGGATAACAACTCCCTGACGCACAGCTGCCAGAGAGGCTTCAGCACAGCAAAGCACACCCTTTTCATGAAAAAGGGTGGCAAACCCCTGCCACAGCCTGGGCCAAAGAAACGTGCCTGGAAAAAGAGAATAGCTTAAACTGCCCAACAGGGAAAGGAAGAACAAAGAGAGTTCAGTTTCTGGAGGCAACAGAAGGGAAGTTTCTGGAGACAGAAAACCAGGCACAGGGTGGCAGAAAACACAGTATTTCTTGCATTGTTTCAGATGCAAAGGGCAGAGCCTACAACAAACGGAAAGTAAGAGTCATCAGCACTGATGCCTTTCCTGTGGCTGCACATACAGGTCTGGCCCCTAGACACACAGTGGTGCTGGCAGTGCCATGCAGCCCCTCGGGGCTCCTGGGAAGGGTCTCTACCTGTAGGAGGCTGCTGCACAGCCCTTAGAAAGGTACTCAGAGTGACTCCAAGCTGGTAGATGAACATGGGAACAAACCGACAGAGCTCAGACACTGGTGACTGTGAGTTAGAGAACTGTGTGTTCCAGGACGGTGTGCTGAGACATTGGGTCTGTTTGATAAGAGAAAGAATACCCTTCAAAACTGGCCTGCCAAATTTAACAAGGCAGACCTTACACTAACATCGAAAGAGAGCAGTGACAAAAGCAAAAAAACCCAGTCCAAGATGTGAAAAGAAAAGCCTATCGAAAGGCTTGTTATCTAGTCTCACTGTGTGTATTCCAGAAACATGGAAATAAAATAGAAGTAGCAGCAGGAGAGGAAATCAAAGAAAGTAAAGGTGAGAAACGTCAAAAGAGAATAGTTTTAACTACTTAAGGACATGAGGGTAAGTGCCTTTTGGAAAATCTTAACAGCAAAAGAACTCCATGCCGGCTCTCAAGTTATTAAAAGCTGCAAATCACTGAAACTACACTGCACACGATGCAGCAAAGGCCACCATCAGCTTGAACTATTACTTTTGGAAATTACACAGAAAAGTATTGGTCAGATGACAGTCCTTGCTTAGCCCTGAAAAACAGCTGTGAGGTGCAAGGTGATGGCCAACTCACTGAAAAAGAGATGCTGAAAATATTTACGGAATGATACACAAACAAATAGACAATAACAAGAAAATGAATAAGAATCAACAGAAAGCATACAAAGTCAGTATAACACTAAATATAATCAAATGTGGAAAAAAAGCCTGATGAATAGGCAAGAACCTCTGTGGGACACACTGATGTCGCCACAGTTTTTCACAGTACTTCGAATGATATTTTCCAGAGCGAACAGGGAGGTTACTCTGCTACACTTACAAACCTGCATTCCTCCAGCACAAAGGAAGAGCTTTAAAGCAGTCTCCAAAAGCACCTGTGAGGCTGCAGTCGAGTAGAAGTTTAGATGCAACACCAAGAGAAAACAAAAGCAAGAGAACAACGGAAGATATGCAGGCAGCACCGTTAGACAGCACTTATAAGAGAAACACAATTTTGCAGGACCACAAGCTGAGACACTGCTGCCAACAACAAACAGGGGGGAGCCATGATAAATTCTGTAACTGATAATATAAAATACAGGGATAAATTTCCATCTTTCCAGCTTAAGCCATTCTAGGACAAGTGCTAGGACAGTTCTGGCCATCACACTGCAGCAGAAACAGAAAAGAAATAGATCTGAAGACAAAAGAAAAGAAAAACTGAGCACGAGGACTCTGCACATTACAGAAAAAGGAAGATGGCAGCTGTTGTCCCCTGGTTAAAGAGACAGAAAAAAAAAATGGGCAAAGAAAAACAATTCAGCTTAATTTTGTAACAAAGAATCTCTCAGATCAAAGCTCAGAGATTTTTCTTTGCAGGAGAACAGGCGCTGCACAGCAGGGATCCCAAGATGAGCCAGGCACTTCCAGCACTGGAGCTTTTGGGCCACCTCAAGCAAATGTCTGCCTAACGATGCAGCTGCTCTCAACCTAAGAAAGCAGGCTAAAGAGCTACCTGACTACTCTTTAGGGCTTGCACACCTTTCATAGAGAGTTGGCAATTCCTCCCAGGCTTAACAATTAATAAAAAATGTATTATTTTATATAATACTTATTATAGTAAGTATTACTATCTTATAGGTCCTACGATGCAGAGAAAAACACCTGCTGCAACAAAACAATAATACAAAAACATATCATTTGAACGTGCAACCACAAGATGGGCTTGGTTATTAATTACAGCTGTGTAATACAACGCAAAAATTTGGTTTGTCTGATTAAATATGGTTGCTTCTTTAAGTGAATGGTTCTGTTTCTAACACTGCGTGTGTGAGAAGCAACAAATCCTGCTTGGAGAACTACGGTAAAATAACAATTGATTATTTCACTGCAGTGTTAAATGCCATTTGATTTGCTTCAGGTTAGATCTCTTGTCTGAATTAGAAGCATATTGCTATGGCTGTGAAATGCCTGCCTGGCTGACACGTAGCAGAAGTCTTTCATCAGGCAGAAGGCAGGTTAAGAATACTATTTACAGGCCATTAGAGCATTTAACAACACTACATAGATTTAAAACTGGTAAAAATATAGCACTGAAACTGTAAGAATGTAATTAATATAATAGCTGAATTAAAAGTTACAAATTTGAATGCTTCTATGTTGTCTCTATCCTAAATAATTCTGGAAGTATCCTCTTATTCTTTAACTACCCCTCTTACACAAAAATAGTTTCACTATTAAGTTGTTAAGAGAAACTTCTTTTCAGCAGAAGAAAAAAAGAAAATGAGAACTCAGGCTCTTGTTAATACTGTGGAGACTTAATATTAGAAACATAACAACATGATATTGCAGAATATGGATTTCCACTTAGTACGTGCCTATCAGTCAGGCTCCAGTATGTTTACACAAAACACCTCAACTATATAAACCATTCTGTTTACCTGATGTGATTAGTTTCTTTTTAGAAGTGGTCACTGTGATTTCCTTCCTAACAACCTACACTGGACTGACTTTGTTATGTATAACGAAGAGCGTAACTTTTACATTATTGAAATTTATAACCTACCATGTTAGTGAAAAAGGTCTAATGCCTGTGACATTTAATGTGAGATAAGAAGATCACCAACCCTGAAGGACAGCTAGTTTTCTTTCTCTAGCCAAACTTTAATTTAAAGTGAAATTATTTACTAACATTATTATTATGATGCCACTAAACTCATTAAAGCCCTGACTCAGCAAAGCTTCCCAACTTTGCTCTTGCTGCAACAAAGCAAAACAAACAAAACAGGAATCAAGTATGCAAGCATTGATTTAAACAGGCAATTTGAAGAAATCAACCCCAGAAGCATGAATTCAACAATACACATTGTTTTAAACACTCAGAAACCAATAATCGTCACTAGGAATGCCTCCTTGCTTTCTGTGCTTTTAAACATCCTTAAATTCAGTTGGTGTGAATATAATCTAAAAATCTATGAAAGCTACTATCAATTAATATTTCCATTTCTATGACTTAACAAGGATAACAAGAAAATTCATTTTAGAGATATGCAAACACCCACAAAAAAAATTAACAATAAAAAAAAGCCCACATAGCTAAATGCCACTGAGAAACATTTGTTCTTTCTGAATGTCTACTCACAGTTCAGAGCAACCATGGAGTACTACCAAAATATGTTCACCTGCAGAAGGAGGAACAAACCTCAGCAGGTATGTTTGCCAGGCATCAATCTGAAACGTCACTGAGACTGAGTACAGGCTAAAGTAGCAAAAGCACTCACTGCCTGGAGAAGGCTCAGCATGCAAGGAGATGAGTGGATGAAGAGCTACGCACCAAATCCAACCATCAGAGAAGACCCATAAGGACCCATGAGTATGATATTAGGAGCACTCCAGAAGTGGGGTTTCCGTCTCATGACCTTCAGATTACATGTAACTGCCCTCCTAAGCAATACTAGGTCTGATAACAAATACTGGGTTTATTCAAGCCTTGTTATTATTGCAGAAGAAGTTTAATCCTAAAATTTCATTCTGAAATTTTCTCACCGAACAGAACAAATTTTTGCTACAAATATTGATCTATAACTAGGAGCAAGATCAACCATCACCTAGAGATGCTAAAGTAGCACAAATAAAAAAACTAATCCATCAAAAAAGAATGTCTGAACCAAGAACAGAAGAGCAGAATATCTCACGAAGCTGTTTTACATCTTCAAGTGCTGAAAAATATATTGAAGACCATACAGCATGTTGAGCAGTCAAGTTTCATAACACAGACTCACACCTCTTGTTTTCTCCTGTTTTGATCACTTAGAACAACATTTACGCCATTTTAGCACAGGAAAGAAATGTGGCAATACTTAATCCCTGTATTTTCATGTACTGGCTAAAGCTTATGGCAACACTACTCAAATTTAAAGCAGTAGGTCTCATTTAAACAGTAGTAACCAAGTTTGGTCACTTGGACTTAACTGTTGTCAAGCACAACCTGTGAATAAAATCAGTAATAAATTTATCAAAGTGAAGAACAAGGATTTGCACCACATAGAAATTGATCAGACAAAACACCTTTAACTTATAGGTGTGTTTTAAAACCTGAGCAATCTGTGTCAAATCCAAAGCTTTGTACTGATATGATTTATTTTTTATTGCTATTTTAATGTTACAATTAAGATTCCCAAACAGCTGACGCCTCAACAAACAAACAAAGAAACCTTACACATAACCCAGAGTGGTGAATGTCAAACAACTTTAGAACATTTTTGTACCACGTGACTCTTCCAAAAACTTCCAACATCTCAGTTTCTGGCTACTCATGTGCAGGAAGTTAGGAGCACGCAGAAAAATTTAGAACCATCCCACAGCTGATGGTAAGATGTAATACCCCTTCATTTGTCAGTATCTCCTACTATGACTGATATTTTCACAGGGCATTTTTGTTTATTTATTTTGGAAGTAGAATAAAATTACTCTGCTTGTCAGTCACAGAAAATGCACAGTATCTAAATGTACAATTTGATCTGTGGACAGATGGAATCTGACCAGGAAAAGAAGCCATTCCTACCATAGGAAAGGAGAGTTCACCTGCTGCCTTCAGGATCTGTGCATATGCAGACAGACCATTTCTTTAATATTGCAGGCTATGCACTCTCTGTCTCAAATGTTTTATAAATGGAGTTAAAAGCACAGACTACAGAATCTAGATTATAGACCTCTGTTGTAAAATTCAGGCTTTATTTCACTGGAAAAGGTTTACAGTAAAAAGCATTCTACTTTCACACTTAGATTTCATTGTCAGAAAGTTCCCATGACTATACACGCCAAAACTACTCAGAGCAGACACATTTTTTAGCATCAGGTAAAACTATCTATTGGGTATAGAGAAGTGTCATGAAAAAGTTTTAACATCATTATGTTGTTTTAAACTCTCCCTTCTTATTTCTTCTTAAAATGTGTTCTTTAGTCATCTGCTTTTGGAAAACTCCTGTTTCACTTACAGTGCGTTCTCCAAGTTGACACGCACTGGAGTTTTATTTCCATTCAGTCATACTCAAGTATTAGAAGCAGCATAACAACACTGTCACCACTCTGCTCAGGTTCCTACTGAGCACAACAGATCACTGCATTACAGTAGCGTATGTACTTGTCACAGTAGCAGAACTCTCTTTTGTTCATAGGTAGTTAAAAAACTCCCCTCCCACCTCTAAATTTTTCTATATAGAGGTGTTCAGTGGAGAGCTAATAGCTGTAATTATCAGAGCTATTGCCATTTCTGTGTATTCTGTTTCAAACAACAGAATGTTCTAAAGCTATCTGCACTAGCATACTGCAAGGTGATAAACACCAGAAAAACAAGACATGGGGTGCCAACCACGTGCATGCAGCTGCTGAGTTCAGCAAGGTTTTTTGTCACTTGGTCTTCAGTACAACCAAGGGATGGCACGCAAAGTCCTGCCTTAGGAGGGCAGGAATAGAATCTGCAAGTTACAAATCAAGCCAGCAGTCTTTAAGGTAGGGAGGTTTAAAAAGTTAAACCATATAATGTAAAAGAAGGCTTCATCATAAATCTGAAGTCCTCCAAGGTTTTGAGCTTGATTATTTTTCTTACAATAACCAAACCAAGCAATACACATAATGGCCAGCCAGTGGTCACAAGAACTACTGAGGGATACTGTGCATTAGAGACTGAGCTCAGAATAAAAGTATTATTAACAAAGCTCTATGAACTGATACATCCATTGTTGTATCTGACAAAGGCGTCTGATATCAAAATGATGGGAAAATAAGATAGGAGAAAAAAAAATCAACACCAGGAATTTTAGTAAATTTTTGACTTTAAAATATTAACTCACAGTAACACTCCATAACTAGGAAGGAAGGAATGAAAGAACTTAGGAAGGGAGTTCAATATCAATTCACAATTCCAACACAAAAAAGCCAGATTAATACATTTCTTATTCCAGGATAGGTTCTTAGGAACAGCCAGACTTGCTTCAGAAGAGCCCCACGCATGCTTTGGAGTGAATAAGCACATTAACCTCCAATTGAAAAATATAAGATATCCTTCTCTGTGTGGCCCTGTCATGCCTCACAGGGGTTCTATTATAAGGATTACAACTTTCAGCACTTCTGTGTAGCAAGACATAAAGGCAGGCAGATAGATTACTTCTTGCAGTGTCATTACGGTTCTGAGCTCCTGAGGAACGAGTTCACAAGGCCACAAACCTCCCTGCCTTCCTGTTGGGTTATTCTTTTTGCAGAAGAGAACCTCGATGAAGTCCCAAGTGTTTGTGAGTCCACGTTCTAGCTCAGGAAAACAAGAGCAGAAATGAAGATAGCGACACACTGAGGACTAACTCACTCACAGAGGAAGTTCCTTTGCTTTCTGGAGATAGAGTTTTCTCTGTGACACTTCTCCACACCCATTTCCCATCCTCCAAGATCCACCACCCTTAATGCAACACAGCTTTGCCTAGATTTGAAACTGGGAGTGTCCACCTAAGGATTAAAATTATAGCAGCAGTGTTGCAGGACAACACTGGCTGATATGTGACAACACTGGGACTCATCCACGGAACAAGCCATTCTGGAAGTCCAAGATCAGGAACAGATTTTCTGCTAGGTCTGCATGCCTCGCATACTTAACCACCCCCTTAAAAACAGAAAAATAAAGCACCTTTTTATATTACAGGCTGACAGTAAGAACTACTTAATTAAAAAAAAAAAAAAAAGGTTTTATGTTGAAGCAACTACTTTTAAAAAGTTTCTCTCACCCATTCACCACTAGCTGGTCATTACAAATATTATCTAGTTTGACTATTATAATCAAAATGATCGTGCTCATAGCCTTGGAAATGAATCAAACAGTCAACACAGGTTTCTGCAATGTTCAAGAACTGTGTGTTGTTTACCATACTGTCTTAATTTTCTCCAAAGATAAAAGTGAGGAGGGATGACTTTGATAACCCTACTTCTCCTAAGAAGTTAGATACTGTTTTCAGGTGAAACAGAGAATACCAATGACTATGGATCAGCAGTTTCATTTTACAGTAGCTAAGATCTGGCATACAATAAGCAAAACCTACCTAATTTCTACTAATGCAGAAACAGCAATAATACACAATTTAATAAAAGGCTTCTTTTTTCCCCATATGGCTGTATGCATCCAAAAGTTTAGCATGATTTAGGTATCAAGTACAACAAACACTTGTCAAAATAGTGCCGACACCTAAACAGACTTAAACGAAGAAGTAGTTCTTGCAGGTCACTCCACCCTGACTACGCAATGCTCTGTTTGTGCCATGGGTATATTAAGCTCTGCAATTATATGAGCTTTTGATGCAAGGACAGCATAGGCTGAAAAAATGGGGGGGGGGGGGGGGGGGGGGGGAGGGGGAAGGGGAAGAAGAAGAAAAGAAAAAAAAACAAAACATCAGTACAGTAATACAGAACAACTTAAACACTAGTTAAACAGTCAGCTCTTCCTCATGCCACTCACATTCAAGATTCTGCCATGTCATGTAAACAGTTTCTTGTGTAACACACGTAACATGCACTCTTATCAAGTTGGAAACTGAAAAGATCATTGGCAACAGGCTAAAATAATTTTAAAGGCAATTCACTACACACAGCTCTTAAAGGCTGCAGATGAGAAGCCCCAAAAGCCAGCAGCTAGTTTTAGTTCAGCCCACAGAAACCCCAGAAAAGAAAGAAAAATGAATAAATAAATAAATAAATAAAAGAAGTAGAACAAAAATGTGACTGAGTGAAAAGCAGAGGTAATAGGAAAGAAAACCCAGCAAGAACAGCTGGCTTACATGTTACAGGCAGGTCTTCTGCTCCCAGCAGTAACACCCTGGCGAGGCTGTTACTCTCACCAGCACCCTGCAGGCTGTGGTTTCAGTTTCCACAGCACCAGCCCCCGTGCTGTCCCAGGACTGCTGGCACCACCCACCTCCGCCAGCACCCGCTGCCATCTGCATGCGGGGAGGGGAGCCCAGGCACGCCACGGCAGGCCTATACCACGTCACTGCAGGAGTAGAACCACTGCACTCCACACTGCGATGCCACAGGATGACCCTAGACTACCTTTGGCTGCAGATGAAAGCCCCAGAGATGGTGGAACCCATTCCCCCACCAGGCAGCACTAACAGCCACATGCCACCTACCTGCAGAGCTCACCACCACAGCAGGGTTACACTCAGCTTCCCAAAAGAAGCTTACAACTGCTGAGCTTGCTGTGCTGGTGCTGAGGGAAGGAACCCACTCACTTCCCCTAAGCAGAATTAATGTTTGTGTATTCTCCAGGCTGAACAAGCTCAGCTCCCTTAGCCTTTCTTCACAGGAGAGGTGATCCAGCCCTCTGAGTATCTTCGTGGTCTCCTCTGGACCCATTATTCCAATATTTTATGTATCAGGAGAAATGAAATGGCTGGGCCAGTTAAGCCACAGGAACTTGTCTGATTAAGACTATTTTAATCACAGTAAATCCAAATAGCTTACATTAATTTATAAGTTAAAAGGTTTAATTTATAAGTTAAAAGGTTTAATTTATAAGTTAAAAGTTTCAGGTATTTCTGAAATACCAAACATGACTCACACTTTAACTATTTCTTTTCTTTTTTTTTTACAGAATCAAATTCTGAAAATGTGTAACCTGGGACTATTTCTGTTTGTTTACTTGCTTGTGTGTTCTTAAAAAAAATGCCCCAATAAGACCAAAGAGTACTTCAATTATTTTTCATAATAATCTCTCTGCCCTTCACCTCAAGGGAACAATAAACAAAAAGTCATCCCAAGAAGGAAAGTAGAAACAGAGTACCCAAGGATATGACACAGAGTGATAAAGAAAATACTTTTCTGAGTGAAGTACAGAATCCTTTTTCTTAAATGATCACATTGTTGATTTATATCCTCGCAGAACATTACAATTTATACCTTTTGCAGTACTCTTGAGAGCAGTTTGCTTCAACAGCCTTACTTTTCAAATAGTTTCCAGTGACCAGAGCCTCCTCCTATAGCATTACATGAAGTCAGGTCTTCCACTCAGTTTCCATATTCCTACAGTTTATGTTTTTAGTGTTGTGGTCCATTTTTAGCACGTCTCTGCTACCAAGAAAACCAGCACTGTCCTCCACACTGACACAGTTCTTATCCTTCTAAAATACAGGGTAACCCAATGGCAGTAAGTCCAAGAGCAGCTCGCAGGAAACACCCCACAACCTTGTTACAAAGCACCCATGGAGGATCTGTGCACCCACGTGCTCTAAAGAGAACATGAAACAGAAGTTTTCATTTCAGTGTTTCTGGCAGTAAGCTCCAAATGGCAAACAAAACTACTGCTCACTTTACTGGCAACACAGGAATAGATGTACATATTTCTGTGGACACACCAAATTACTACTGCAACTTCCTCTACTTAGAAATGGCTTCCTTCACAATAATGTGTTTGTATAAAACTCACAAAAATAAGAATTTAGTGACAAGTACAGTACATAGCACGCACACAAAAATGGATAAATAAATTAATAAAAATCCAGAAAATGTACTGAAAGCAGGAATCAATTTTCACTATAATCTTCATATTCAGACTTGAGAGAATTTCCAATCTAATGCCAAAATAGTAGGGACTTTGCCCAATGATGTTTAGTGATTATTCTATCTTTTTCTTATCTTTTGCACATGGCAAAAGATTGAATCCCTTTTAGAACAGTGCTAATTTGGATGATAGTCAGAAATAAGTAATCTTGATTTTCTTATATCTTTATGATCAAGAAGACTGCTCTGAAAACACTCAGTATCAGTCAAGTCTGAAATAAAAGGAATTCTTGCTGAATTTCCAATGTTGTTGAATTTACCCAGCACTGCTTCAATAAACTGCCTATGGAAGCAACATGGACAATAATAATCACTTTATTAAACTACAGAACCTAGCAACAAAATAAAAAACAATAATAATAATTCAATGAGTCCACTAAGATTAACGCCAAAAGTCTTTTACATAAAAAACCATTAAAACCCATTTGGTATCACCACATAACAACACAAAGATCCAAGAAAACTAGCTGGATCCAGCTGTAATCAAATATCAGTGTCTTCTGTTAATAGGTATGATTGAACATTACACAACGAATTGGTATTCCTTTTGGCCAAGGAAATGGCAAAAAAAAAAAAAAAAAAAAACCACAAAACAAAGTATAAGACCATGAAAGAAAATACACCAATGCTGGCACATCACATCCAGATCAGGAGGGAGGTTAGTTCAACTTTAACTCTTCGTTGCTACCTGTTAATAATGTTGGCATGACCTCCTGGTTTGCACATCTTGGCAGCTAAGAAATACAGGAAAAAGGCTGCTCAACAGCAAACAACGACTGATCATAACTCTTCATGACTTTATTTTTTCCTCCATTTACCTGATATGGTTCTGTAAAAGGCATATGCATATCCATATACTCTGGTACAACATAGCAGCCAAACAAAACTTTACACCAAAAACAAGAGAAAGGCTTGCGATAGCTTGTTCTAGAAAAAACAGCATCAGTAAGATATCAGAACATTTATTTCAGTTAAATGTCTTTACATTATTCATCTAGACTTGAGTCTTACAGAAAATGGACATGTTAAATTTGCTGATTCATCTTCCTGAGCGCCCTTCATGCAGAGGGCACAAAAGCCATGCAGATACAAAAGAAAGGAGAGTGAAGCATTTCTACCTTCTACCACAGGAAGACACTGGCAACCAAGTATAAAGCCTGTGTAAGAAGAATCTGAGCTGGCAGATGCAGCTGAGTAATACCAGCTGCAGTGATGGAAACTTAGGACTGGAAGAATAAAATGTGCAGGCACAAGAATGACAGCTCAGACAGTGCAGCGAAAATGAAGCCAGACTAACAGTGACTCTTAGGAGTGTTCCCATGACAGGGTAGAGTCACAGGAAGATTAAACTACCCATATATTAGCCATTCTCATTAAACAATGAGAAGTCGACGTCACACATGAGCTCCTTTGTCTTTAAACTCAGAAACAGAGACAACCCCAGCTGAACACAAACCAGCAGTTACTACTGCTTACTATCAGATGAAGAATCAGGCCATCATGCAGAGACCAAAAAAAACACTCTAGCTATTCAGTTTACAGAAAGTAATTCCACCAGAGGATCACAGTAAATTAAAAGACCGAACAGCTGCAGCAGCTCTTACATGCGCTCATTCCCTCTTCCCCACCTCCACACCAAATTTATCTTGGATAAAGTATATCAGTGAAAAGGATTAATGACCAACAAAATGATTAAGGAATTCCTGGAGATTTCACACTCTGAACACATTTAAGCTACAACAAGGGGAAAAAAGAAAGGAAGAAACAGCAGTAATCAAAACCTGCTGGAACACTTTCGATTGCATTAAAAGCTTTGATGTAGTTTTTGCAGCAAAAAAGATAAAAGGCTGCCTTTGCCTTCTAAAGGAATGCTTCCTTCTCTGTAAAATTCATATATATATTAAAATCAACCTTTTAAATCTTTATAATAAAATAATAATAATAATAAAATAATTTAAATAAATTTAAATAATTTAAACAAAGACTAAAATGATCGTGAAAGACAAAAAACACAAAAGAGTAGGGATAACAAGGTTTATATCCTTGCATTATTCTTTAATGTACAGAAAGAAATAATTGTTTAGATAATGCTTCAATATATTTTGGGAGTATTGTTTTACAACAGCATTGACCAAGGAAGAGGAAAATGTCCTTAAAATGCAGAAGTATGTGCTGCTGATATTTCAAATGATGGCATATCTGTTGTTATAGAATATGCACTTAACAGTTGACTACACCAACTACAGCCATCAGATCATGTGTGACCACAATTAAAAGTTTATTTTCAACTTCCTACTTCAATATTTTGAAAGACCTGAGGATGCTTAAAAGCCATGATCACCGTTTCTCTTCATGGAGTACCAACCGTACTCCAATATGCGAATCATCTTTATAATGTCTCTTAAACTAACTTCTTGAACAACTGAACTGCTCGAAGGAATATAAAAGCAAAGGTAGAAATCAGTGTTTTGTTCTCATTTGATTCTGTTGGATAAACAGAATTTAAACACACAAGCAATATCTAAGAATAAAAAAAGAAACACAGCCACATAAGTCAAATGAAGTTGTCTTCTACTGACTTGCATTCCCCTCTTATTTCAATTTCCTAACATTTCTAGCAAGATATGAACATCTCCTAGTGATGCTAAATGCGGGCAAACATACATTGTTTTCTATCTCACTCTAGGTAACAGAATAACAACATACTCTCTTCACTTTTCAAAGAGTCCATGTCTTTAATCGTGCATTACCTTAGCAGCAGGCAGTACTCCACTTGTCTGTGTTTTGGGAAGCTGACTGACATTAGCACCTGCTGGCTTCTGCAAAATAAATGAAAGAAGCATAATAAACAGAAATGTTGATGAAGAAGATTCTGTGATTCTGACAGATCTATGCTATTTCCTGTGGCAGAGTAACTTCTTTTAATAAATGGCTAAATCAACAGTAGCCATATCATAGAATCATAGGATGGCTTCGGTTGGGAGGGACCTCATGGATCATCAAGCTCCACCCACGCTGCCGCAGGCAGGGCTGCCAACCTCCATATCTAATAATAGGGCAGGCTGCCCAGGGCCCCATCCAACCCGGCCTTGAACACCTCTGGGGATGGGGCATCCATGGCCTCTCTGGGCAGAATATATGCAACATGAACAATTTATGAGTAAGATTCTAAAGTATTAATTGTAAGATGGGTAGGTTATTGCTCTACAGAAATAACTTTAACAAAATGGGAAGTAACAAAATATCTCAGGTAGGGAAGTACAGATACAAAACTAAGAGCAAAATGATGGCTTTTCTACTTAATAAGTAAATTTGCAACTGAAACAAAACAGGACATCCTCTCTGAACCTGCACTGTTCAGCAACTGCTGAAATGACATCTAGTCAAGACTAGAAAAAGCAGACATTAATAATGAACACAGTAAAATGTATCAAGTCTTTGGAGGCAGCAGATGGATAAATAAGACCAAGCCACTTTCTCTGACAAATGGAAGCTCAAGATCTATAAGATGAAGTGTTTACATTTAATTACTCTCTGCAGCAGAGAAGTCAGTAGAACGATGATGGCTCAGATAATGTAACAGGAAACCTGCATTCAAACTCAGAAACACCAGTTTTCAAAGGATTATACAATAGCTACTGCAACGGAATAGCAGGCATAATCTTCTGAATTAAGGTTATTTCCATGTCATGTTTTCACTGCAGTTTAGCTCCAAAACCAGGAAACCATCTCCATAAGCAATGGTGCACATTCAACCATCAACATCCAGTCAGAGCCTGGGGGAGAGGACTTTTGTGACAAGTTAGCAAAAACTAACATCACAAAGATATAGTCTAGCAGTACAGACTGAAACAAAGTAAGATATCCACATCAAAATGTTCGTGATTACTACTGAAAATAATGACACCCAAGCAAGACTTCATACCGTGTCACAAAAAAGGAAAAGCAATGGTGATTTCCCCCCTTAAAGAGTTTAAGAACATGGCCACCTCCTCCAGACCAGGACACATCCTGCACAGCCACTGGAGACTCGTGCAGACCAGTACCACCCAGTACAGTTCTGGCTGGGTGTTGGAGCCCAGCCCAGTGCCCACGGACGTCATCTCTCTGCCCAGGCAGAGAAAAGCAGCTGCCACTTTCCTGTTTACAGGTTCAGCTAGCAGCAAAGCAAAGGATTTGTCTGAGACATGTGCACACTGGTACTGTTTGTCTTCAGCAGCACCCAAAGACAGGAAATGCCCACCTGGATAGTCTGGACTAGAAATAGTAAGAAATCTATGTTTCAAGTGAAATAAATTCTTGTTTCAACAATTAATTTATGTTAATCAATTAAACAGTATAAGGAAGAAATGGTAAAGTAGCTGAACCATTTCTCTGTTTCATGGTAACTGGAATCATAGTAAAGATACAGGTGGGAAAGAAATGAAGAACAAGGAAATTCAATATTTTACTTTTGAGTAGGAAAGACAACCTAGAGATAAGTTACAGAGATTTATACGACCACCAAAGCAGTATCCTTTACTGAACACTGAAAATAACAGGCTGAGTAATAACTTTCAGTTTCCAGGGTTATCTTTCTATAGTAACCTCTCTGCTATCTATCCCATGATACACTTGTAAAAGGAGAAAAACTGGCAATGGCAAGCAACCAGGTTCATCATTCTCCTAGGCTTATTAAAATAATGAGGCTGAGAAGTACAACACTCCCCCCAAGCATACCAGCTCTGACACCTTTTATCAGCAAATCCATCAGTGCTGTTCTGTCTTCCACTCCTTGAAAAAAAATATTTTTTCCTGTGACAGTCTCAGACCCGATCAGCTAAAGAATTACCTTTTAGCTGTACTCAGATCTCATTTCCCCACCTAACAACAACAGAACTAATGAATTATCAAAGCACAACTTATTTCTGAAAATAATTAGAATACTTCAACAAGACTTTTGACACCATCTCCAATAATATCCTCATAAGCAAGCTAACAAGGTGTGGGATAGACAAGTGGCCACTGATTTGGACTGAGAACTGGCTTACTGGCAGAGATAAGAGGGTTGTGATCAGTGGCAGAGTCCTTCGGAGGCCTGCAGCAAGAAGTGTTTCCCAGGGGTCGGTACTGGGTCTCAGCTAGAAGCATTTTCTAGGGGTCAGTACTGGTTCTGGTCTCCTTCAGCATCTTCATCAATGACCTGGATGATGGGATACAGCGCACCCTCAGCAAGTTTGCTGATGATATAAAGCTGGAAGGAATGGCTGACAACCAAAAGGCTCTGCTGCCATTCAGCAAGACCTGGGCAGCCTGGAGGAGAATGTGATGGAGGAATACCTGTGGAGGAATAACTGCATGCATCAGTACAGGCTGGGGGCTGATCTTCTGGAAGGGATCTCTGCAGAGAAGGACCTGGGTGTCCTGGTGGACAGCAGTGCAATGAGCCAGCAGTGTGCCCTTGAGGCCAAGGCCAACGGTATCCGGGGGTGCATTAAAAATAGCATGGCCAGCAGGTTGAGGGAGGTGATCCTGCCATCCTGTTCCATCCTAGTAAGGCCACATTGGAGTACTGTGTCCAGTTCTGGACTTCCCATCTCAAGGCAGGGAACTTCTACAGAGAGTTCAGCAGAGGGTCACAAAGATGCTTAGGGTCCTGGAGCATCTCTTTTTTGGAGAAAGGATGAGAGACATGGGACTGTTCAGCTTAGGCAAGTGACCTAAAATGTTAGGTCATTTCTGAGGCTTCCTCCTGACCTGGATATGCAAAGTTGAAATGAGCAGCAGGGTTCATCATTTTTATATTTCATATTTCAGCCTATGGATCCACCCCATGAGCCTCAAGCTGGGGAGGGTCCAAGACACATGGCATCCCAGGGCAGCATGAGGGATCTGCCTCTGGTTAGTAAGCTTTGAGAAGGCTTGGAGAGGGTGTGAGTGTTGACTACAGCTGCCTACTGGGAGCATGAAAGATGAAATCTGACTTTTCTCACAGGTGCCAAGTAGTGGGCACTCTCCTCCCCACTCCTCTCCTTTGGAGATCAGGGCAGAAGAGATGCCACCTTCTCAAGTTCCAGGGGTGGGGATGAGGAATGGGAAAGAACAGCTGATGCAACCCACAAAACTCAACAGTTTTTCATGATTGCATCTCCCATGGCTCTCTGCAGGGAGTCAGTATGCTTTGCCCCTCTCTGCTACTTGCTGGCACCAGGACAGCTCCACACAAGGCAGCTGCAGGGTGGTCGAGAACCCCCTTGCCTGGCCCACTTGGTACATTCGTTCAACTATCTCGCAGCAAGAGCCATAGGCCCCAACTCCCAAATGGCATGTTTTGGTCACCATGGGACACTCAGAATCCTATTGCCATGGCCACCCCTACAAACACAGGGACTCTGTGTCCAGAACCCCAGTTGCTGAGCCACAGAAGCCAGTGGTGCCTGGTCTCCACAGGAAATGTACAAGCAGCTTTCCCTTGGTGGACTGAGGACAGATCAGGCACCTTTCAAGAAGAGGCGGCTGATGGAAAGGGATGATGACATCGAGCACATGGAGGTAGACCCACCTGACAGTGACAGACAGCCCATGGAGGTGGATCCACCTCCAGAGGACAACCTGATGGAAGTGGATCCCCCTCCATCAGAGCACGCTGGTCACCACCCTATCACTGTCAGGCTGGCCAGGAAGAGATCGTGCCCCAGACACCATTGCAGGGGCACCAGCATCTGTCCACCTCCATCCAAATGGCCGCCCCAATGTCGGTGCTGATTCTCCCATCCTGTAAGTTTACTGTTAGAGGGGAAAGCCGCAGCTCAAGGCCATCCTGCAGGCTTACACGGAGCCTCTATTTCCTGGTAATTTTCCTTTTGACAGCCAAGACTCCTACAAGCCCATCGTTCCCATCCCACACCCTCGTCCCTCCCCACAACCTCTCATCTCTTCTTCACCAAGTCCTGAGCAAGAGGGCAGGGCATGGACTGTCAGCCTCTGAGCTGCTGCACCTGAGGAGCGGGAAGAGTCCAGCAGAGGGACCTAACTCCCAGAAACCTCAAACACTGCATGGATGTGAGGATAATATAAGTTTATTGTCACCAGAGGGAGTCCCAGCTTGAGGCCATCCTGTGGGCTCTCATGGAGCCTTCATGTCCTGGCAATTCTTCTTTTGACAAACAAGGCTCCTGTGAGTCCTTTCTTCCTGTCCCCTTCCCTCATTCCTCTCCAAGGGAAAATGAGAGATCAAACAAGTGGCAGAGATACTGCAGAGAAGTAGACTTAGGTCTGGACAACAAGTGCCAAACTTCAGCAGGAAGTCAAGATGTTTCATTTGCACTTTTTTTTTTTTTTCCAAGACTGGACTATCAACAATTTACAATAACAAAGTAAAATAACAATAATATAAAGACCAGAACACAAAATAAACAACTTTTCTTTTATAAAAAGAAAAACAATAATTGTCTCTCTGTTTTTCTGGGTTTTTTTTTTTTTCAGTTTTACAGTCTGTATGTAGATTCCCACGTCCCCTCCTTCTCTCCTCCAACACAAGAATGTACCCTGGAGCAGGACACACTGCCCTCATTTCCAGCTGGAGGAATAACCACAGAACTGCACAGCCCACGTATGGCCCCTTGTCCTGCCTCACCACCATCTGGTATGTCAGGGGACATTCTATGTAAAGCTAAAAGGTTGGGCTATGAGCTGTCATGCTGCAGAGGAGCTCTGCAGAGAAGGATCTCAGTGTCCTGGTGGGGAACAAGTTGGCCATGAGCCAGCAGTGTGTCCTCATGGCAAGGAAGGCCAGTGGTATCCTGTGGAGCATTAAAAACAGCATGGCCAGCAGACTGAGGGAGGTGGTCCTCCTCCTTTGATCTGCCCTGGTGAGGCCACATCTGAAGTACTGAGCTCAGTTCTGGGTTCTTCAGTTCAAGACAGGGAACTTCTACAGAGAGTCCAGCAGAGGGCTACAAAGATGGTTAGAGGCCTGGAGTATCTTCCATATGAAAATGGCTGAAAGAAATAGGACTATTCAGCCTGGAGAAGACTGAGGGATATCTTATCAATGCTTATCACTATCTGATGGGCAGGAGCAAAGTGGAAGGTGCCAGGCTCTTTTCAGTGGTGCTCAGTGACAGGACGAGGGTCAATGGGCACAAACAGAACATAGGAAGCTCAACATAAATATGAGGAAACGCTTTTTTACTTTGAAGGTGACACAGCACTGGAACAAGCTGTCCAGAGTGACTGTGGAGTCATTTCTGGAGATGTTCAAAACCTGCCTGGAAGTTTTCCTGTGCAATCTACTGCAGAGAACCTGCTTTTGCAGGGGAGTTGGGCTTAATGATCTAGAGATCATTTCCAAACCCTATGATTCTGTGATTGTGTGAATCCGTGGCCTGTACAGAATCGTGTGTGAATGAATCAAAATTGTGTCATACAGATACTTATAGTTTACCCTTCCATATTAGAAGTTACGTAAAAATAAAAAGCCAAAACACTGTTTCAGAATAGAATCTTAATTGTTCCTTTTTTAATAGAGTGGAGATGTAATGTCTATCACTCTGATATGTAGATCTTCCCAATGGAGAACTGCAGTATTATTGGTATCTAGAAATATTGATTACATGTCCATGATGGGCTACACCATTCCATCTTTTCATTTTAATTTTGCTCTAAGAACAACTACAGTGAAGTTTTATTTTACGAAAAAAAATCATCGCATCAACATCTCTGTTCAGGAAATTCTTTTAACAACTCCAAGCAGTATACCAACCTCTTGGATTGAATCTTGGATTCAACAATCACGTGAGCAACAAATTTCCTCCTCAAGTAGAAAGAGTCTCGAATCATAACAACTCCCAGTGAATATCAAAACTTACCTGATATAATTATATCTTAGCCAAAGAAAAAAAAAGCAGGAAAGAAGAATGGGCAAACAAATCAGTACTCTACTGCCCAGAACCACTCTTCCTACAGAGGTTTGATGCATGCATTACTCCCATAATGCCACTCTATGTCCCCTGATAGTCAGCGCTGGACAGTGTCAATCTTCTAGGTTCCCTCTGGGATCCACAGAAAGAGCCATACTAACCTGCAGAGCGATCTTTTTTCTCTTATTAACTATTCAATGAATATAAAAGTCTTATCTAGAGTGTGACTTTTCAAATTAGAATAAAAATATGAGTGCATCTGTAACAGTACATAACTTTTAAACCAGCACACTGATCTTTCTTTACTGATTGTTCTTCTTTCTGAAGAGCAATGCATGAAACCCTAGACTCCTCAAATGATCCAATGATTTTGATCATCATGTTGGTTAATTGTGTTTTCCCATTACACAGAATAAGACTATTATCAGAAAGCTTGTGCACTGTTAAAGCAAAGGTGCACTCTAGGAACTTGAAAGCACTGTATTTGGCATTCCAAGAAGCATCAGACTTAGAAAAAAAAAGAAAAAGGAAAAAAAAAAAAGAATAAACAACAATACAGTTTAAAATAAGTAACTTGTTATCAAAGCAGAAAGAAATCTCACAAATGTTCTCATCAAAGTTGCTCATGATCCTCCAAAATCTGAATCAGTAACATGCATCCTACCACCTTCATACCAGTCATAGTGTCATTACTCAGAATAATGCTCGTGGACTCCAACTAACTCTAATGTTTGTTTGGATAAGAAATCCAGCATCAGGATTTTAAAATGTTAGAGAAATCCTGTTGTTAGAGGAAAGAATCAATTTTAAAAGAACAATAGTGTTTCAAAGCCAGTTATTGCTATTATGCTTTCAAAATAAGCAACATATTTCCTCTTTAGTAAAGAATAACAAACTAAGGAAGTGGCACATATTCCGTCTACACTGCTTGAAAGCATGAATTGAAATGGCAGGACATACTCATATGGATCTTACTTCATACCACCTCTGTTAAAATACATCTTTGCTCTAATCTGGGGCTTCAAATTCCTAGAACATATTACTCTGTCTCCCTTTTATAGAATCATAGAATTGCTCAGGTTGGAAAATACCTTGAAGATCAAGTCCTCCTTTTCACATTCAGACAGCAGCAATGCAATAACTACATAATTAGACTGACACAGAAACTCCCCTTGATATTTCACTCTATTTCACTCAATGGAAAGATAACAGCTCTTTCCAGATTTTGTGTAGTTAATAACACCAGCATAAGCCACTTCGAAACAGAGAAGGTGTATTTCAAACAGCTATCGCACACAACAGGAATATTTGCATCAAAACCAGGAATTACACATACAAATATGTACTGAAGTACACTACAGCCTGCAATGGACAATGTCATGTTTATGTATCTTTAAATATACCAGAACTTATTTTTTCCAAAGTTAACTAATCTTGAACCATGCCTACCTGAATTTTGATTTAGCACCACTGTTCCTTCTATAAGCATTGCTGTATTTAATGCATAGACTTCAAAATTGCTTATTGTGTCTCACGTTAAAGTACAATTAAAAGAAAAGCTCAATACTGTAAAAAAGTCTCACTCTGAACCCAACAGATGTTATCGGACTGCCTAACACTTTGGAATGCTTCACAGGAGAGTAGGGCAGGATGAAGATTTGTGCTTGAATCAGTTTAGCTGAGATTCTCAAATGAGGAGTTGAGTCCTTTTGCTAACAACTTTGTCCCCAGGAGCATCCCTCTGAAGGGGCAGTATCAAACACAGAAAAAGAACATGACAGTGTGACAAGGCAATTCACTGTAACACTGTATCTACCTCTCTGAGATCAGCCAAAGATTCAGGCAACCAACTTCCCTCTCTCCAACAGTAGCAAACAGTAGATACAAAATAAAGCAAAAACATACGTAAAAATAGCTCAGATGTACCTTGATAACCTTTCTCACAGACTCATAGATTAATATAATCTATGGCCCAGCAAGTTTAATTTCAAGATATTTTATAAACTATCCTGGGTTTCTATGCAGTGAATTTTCCTCTTCCCCCTTAAAATTCTTTATCTAGCATCCAAAATATTCTGTAGCAGTAATTCCTTGATGGTACACAAATTCCAAAGTGACCTGAAACTGCTGGAAGGGTACGCAAAAGCCTGAAGATGCTGTTAAGATGAAAACCTACGCGAGTTGTCTCTCACATACTAAAACTTCACATAAAAGCTGCCAAAAGACTTAGAACACTGGGAGGAAAGGAGAAGAAAATATATTTGCTATTTCTCACATTTTGCAATGGTATCTTCCAAACATGCTGACTCAGGACCACAACATGTCAAGTTTTCACGGAGTGAGGAACTAGAGGCATGGATATGGGAAAACAGCAGCATGTTCTGCAGCATGGAACGTATACCCCAGCTGCAAACGCATAAAATGGATTCAAATGCATGGGCAACCATCAATTCCAACAATGATCGTTTTGTGCTAATGTCTACCGCACACACATCCACAGGCAATGAAAACATTTCAAGGCCAATAGGTCAGTGTCTGATCTTCTTTAAAATGTGAATTTAGCAATTTTTAGGTTCTGAAGGGCAAGACACAAAGAGATAGGGTATATATCCAGTAATTTGAATCTGTCTCTGTGAGTGCTGCTCAGTACAACCATAACACGTGCACATCTTATCTATAGATCATGCGGATAAAGAGTTGCCTGTATCTCCTTTCACTCACATACACTTCTGGTGAAGGGTCTGGAGCACACACCTTATGAGGAGCAGCTGAGGGAGCTGGGATTGTTTAATCTGGAAAAGAGGAGGCTCAGAGGAGACCTTATTGCACTCTACAGCATCCTGAAGGGAGGTTGTGATGAGGAGGGGTTTGGCCTCTTCTCCCAGGCAACAAACAGGACCTGAGGAAACGGCCACAAGTTGCACCAGAGGAGGTTTAGATTAGACATAAGGAAAAACTTTTTCTCACAGAATGGTCAGGCACTGGAATGGCCTGCCCAGGGAGGTGGTGGAGTCACCGTCCCTGGCAGTGTTCAAGAGGCCCTGTAGAGCAGGATCTCACAGACTTATCAAACCATTACACAGTATTTCTCTGTTGTGCTAGATGAAACAGCACTGAGAATTAGTGCACCATAGGTACTTCCAAGTAACTAGCACTGGCTGCTATGAAGAACCAGGGTAAAGAAAAATGGGCATAACATTTTAAGGCCACGTCTTGGTTTTGTTTTCAGAAACCAAACAGACTCAAGTTAACATTCTAGAAGAAAGAGAGACGTAAATTAGAACCTTAATACCGTTGTAAAAGCAAAAGCATCCAGACAATAAACTTATTAAGAGTCTTCTGTTGCCAGTTTGGAACAGTAACTCCACCATCCAAACTGCAGACTTCAACTCCCACCAGTCCCACAAAATGGTAAGCATTTTTACATTAAAAGCAACAACATACAATCAAAAAAAAAAAAAAAGGATATAAAAACTAGGAATGTATAAATGACCAGCATTGCTGAAGAAAACTACACTGTCTAGAGATAAAAGGATCATGTACCCAGTGTAGACACCCCTTTTGGGTATTTGGTCAGGAAAGATTGGCAACTGCTCTAATCATCTACCTCTTAAGACAGTAATAAGAGTAATAACTGCTCTTGATAGACACAGCAGTTAAAAGCACTATAGCTTAGCCAAAGTTCTTTTTCCAGATAGCTTCTGCTAAGACCAAAGTATCAGATGTACCTACTTCCAGCTTCCCTTACACAAATAACTGATATTTGAAGGCAACAAGTTCTAGATGTTTCCGTGAATTCTTCTCTTTGTAAACCTGCTGCTAACATTCCTTGGAAAAGTACTGCTCCCATTTTGCACCAGTTGAGAGGAATTCATGATCACTACTGGCACTTGCATCCTGGCTCAGACAACATTTTCTTCTGCGGCACAAGGGTGACTCACCATAGCACACAATATATCTCTGTATGACTAATAGGGCTTAGGCCTCCTGGGAGAAGTACAAAGTACTGTTCCAAACACTGCCTGCAACCCATACAGTTTCTGACTGTCATCAACAGCCTCAATGATCAGACTACAAAACTGCATGCTGTAAACTCAACATTATATCCCAACATGAACTCCTGACCAGGAAAGCTTCATTCCTGAAAAAGCCGTATCTTCAAAAAGCAGTATTTACTGAAAATAAAGCACTGACCACATGTATGCAAATGTGCCAAGATGTGGCCCAGATGTGAAAAATCTATGCATGAATATTCCCATTTGGAAGAAAATCCAGGGTACAAACAAGATAGAAAGCGTGACAGAACACTCCACTTTCTGCTTCCCAACAATCAAGAAGCCAGAAAGTGTACCTGCACTGCAGAACACACAAATCCACTGAGATCATTTCTACTGTTACTAAATTGAAGAATTTGTGAAAGCAGGAGACAAGAAAGAAAACATCAGGTGGCTTTGCAGCTTAAGACAAAACTACACATACCTGCAATGAATTGTGTGACTATGGTAATCAGTTTTATCTGAAAATTACTACTTTGCTATCAAAAGACAAAAATTTATACCAGAGGTAATTTATTACTGATTTTTTCTTGTTAATATATTTGCATTATTGAATTTACCTCTGTTGCTTCTTTTTTCTCTCCCGATTTGGAAGAAGTTCCACTTGCCTTCTTGTCGCCCTGCTGTAAGTAAAAAAAAAGAGATGTGTAAATATTAAGATCTTGAATTACACCTTCCATGCTGAGAAAGTCTCAAATATCTTAATGCACGTATGATGCATCTCTCAATCTCCACAATACAAAAGAACAGAACAACACATTTCTCTTCTCACTAATGGACAGAATTTCTAAATCACAGAATGACTTGGGCTGGAAGGGACCTTAAAGATCAAATAGTTCCAATACTTCTGCTGTGGGCAAAGTTGCGGCCCACCAGATCAGGATGCCCAGGTCCCCATCCAACATGGTTTTGAATGCCTGTAGAGACAGGGCATTCGTGGCTTCTCCGGGCAGCCGGGGCCAGAGCCTCACCACTCTCTGCATAAAGAATTTTCTCCTAATAGCTAATCTAAATCTCCCCTCTTCTACTTCAAAACCTTTTCCCCTTATCCTGTCACTATCACACCACATAAAAAGTGTGTCTTCTTGCTGTTTATAAGCTCCCTTTAAGCACTGAGATGCCACAGTGACATCTCCCCAGAGCCTTCTGTACTCCAGCCCTCTGATGATCTTTGTGCTCTTCTCCAAATCTGTTCCAACAGCTCAGAAATTTTCTGCTGAGGTCCCGAAGTCTGGATGCATCACTACAAATGTGGCCTCATGAGGGCAGAGCAGAGGGGCACAATCACCTCCTTTGCCCTGCCTCTCACTCCTCTTTTAATGCAGCCCATTATACCATTGGCCTTCCAGGCTGCAAATGCACACTGCTGGCTCATGTCCAGTTCTTTGTCTACCAGAATCCCCAGGTCCTCAGCAGCACTGCTTTCAAGGAGTTCTTCTCCCACTCTGTATGGGATTGCCCCAAGCCACATGCAACACCTTACACTTGGCCTTGTTGAAGTTCATCAGGTTCCTGTAGAGTCACTTTTCAAGATTGTCCAAGTCCCTCTGGATATCATCCCCTCCTTCTATTCTATCAACTGCACCACTCAGCTTGGTGTCATCAGCAAAATTGCTGAGGGTGTACTCAGTCCCACTAAGTTATTGAAAAAGATGTTGAAAATCACCAGTGCCAACACTGACCCATAGGACACCATTGGACCCATAGGGGACACCATTCATGACCAGCCTCCACTGTCCGGCTGCATGACTTCAACAGATTTCAGTCAGAAAGTAATGATTTCAATAGCACTACATTTAACACTATTGTTGTGGGAAGTTCTGTAAGATATTCATATCATCACTTAGTCTTGATTAGCATGGCACTCTCTGATAGTTGCTTCGGTACTGCTGTCAGTCCCACATACTCCTGTAGAAACTGAACAGCTCCAACAGATCAGCACTACATGTCCAACCATGACCATGCACTCCAACTTCTAAACTTTCTTCATAACAGTTCACATGCTCATGATGTCCAATCCTCCTTACGTGGAAGAAATTAGCTATTACTATTTCTAGAATTTCGTTGTTAATACATAACATAAACTCTGTCATGGTTCAAGCACAGGAGCACATCAAAAAGCACAGTTCCTCTGCAAACCTCCTGTGTCATCCTATCCAAGACATTAAACTTCCTCCCACCTAACTCAATGTGCCATTAGTCCTGTTTGTTCTCCATGTGTGGCAACATACAGAATATTCAGCAAGTGTACTGTATTCAGCACAGGCTTTCTGTGCTGAATAGTGCTTTCTGATAACAGAGTATGGTTCCTCAAAAAAAAAATCTTTTTCAACAGCACACTGTTTAATGTTAGAATAAAAAAAAAAATGCTAAAAGCAAGTAATTTTCCCTAGGAATAAAAAAAGCAACATAATAAAGCCATTATCTAATATCTCAGCTAGTATAACTTCCCAGAGCAAATCAGACATCAGAGAATGAGGATTCAAAACTGTTTGATGTTGCTGAGTAAAGAGAGGGGATGAGTTAAGAACCATCCATTTCTTTTTGTTTTGAAGACTGAGCAGCAGGAGAAGTTTGCTAAACCACTTAAGTAATGAGTTCCGACGGCATTTTCTTTGCATGACTATACCTATAAAATAATGAGTCATGTATCACTAGACTATCTTCAGCTGGAATGTGCTCAAGCACAGCAACAGACAGGCTGGGGATGCAATAGCTGAATGGACAAATAGAACAAAAAGGAAAAAAAATAAGTCATGTCTCTTATCCATTTCCACTATGGTAGTACAGGACAAAAATTTCACAGGTTGTTTTAAACAACTTCTAATAATTAAAGATTTTAAAATTAGTACAGGTATCACTAAAGCACTTGAAAAGTTTTAGAATTGGAAATACTATTCTCATATTCCAATCTTGACTTTTCAGTAGGAAACCAAACCAGATTGCTTGTCTTTTCAGGTAAGATTTAGGTGGATTAATTCAATACCCTACAATAGCACTTTCAGTAAAGACACAATTAACCCACTTATCTAGTTTTTATTACTACAGCAAACACACACCACACACACACCAGTAAAAGCAACAACAGTAGATCTGCTTTCACTGATAAAAAGGTGATTCCAGGGCCAGCACAGCTAAAAGGTTCAGGACCTATGGCTGCTGTTCAGAAAAATTATTTTATGTAGACCGGGCTCTGATCCTACATGGACACCCTCATCATAGGATCGCAGATTCACAGTCATACAATATCTCAAAGTGGAAGAGACCCAGAAGGATCATCCAGTCCAACTCCTAGCTTCATACAAGACCACCCAAGCACAAACCCTGCTCCTGAGAGCTCTGTCCAGATGCTCCTTGAACTCCAGCACTGGGGCTGTACTCACTGCCCTGTGCAGCCCATTCCACGCCCTCCACCCTCTGGTGCAGCCCCTTTCCCTGACCCCCAGCTGCCCCTCCCCTGACACAGCTCCATGCCGTTCCCTCGGGCCGTGTCGCTGTCACACAGAGCAGAGCTCAGCGCTGCCCTCCACACCCTGTGAGGAGCTGCAGCCACCACGAGGGCTCTCTTCAGCTCCGCTGCTCTGCGCTGAGCACACCCAGGGACCATCAGCTGCTCCTCACCCTTCCTGCCATCTTTGTTGCAGCACAACACTCTAAAAGCTGAGTGCTACCCTGAATCCAGCTGCATCTCTTACTGTTATCAACACAGATAGCTTGTGGACAATTGCAAATGCATACTGCATAGAATGAAAGGCTTTACTGGCTTCCCAAGTGGATATTAATTATCATAATGGAAGTTGGATAACAAAGCAAGCACATCTTCCTGTATATTGCATGTATGTTGTCACTCTCGTTGGTTTGCTCTCCCAGATTTGAGTGAAGCTTTAGAAACAGTAATGCCAACTGAAGTCCAGAATGATTCTCTTTTTCCTTTGCAAGTCACAGACAGCAGGAACCCTACATAGATCCTACTGTGTACACCATATTTCTGCCAGTGCCAAACCAGACACTGCCTTTCCTCCCTATATCCACATCTTCTTACCTTCCAAGGAAACCCACACCAGACAGGATCACAACATCAAGAGAGCTCTCAGTCCCAGGACTACTACAGTGTCCCAGCACCTGGCTGAAGTGAAGAGCATCCCAACCTAAGTGTCAAGGCTCCTCTCCCACCTCTAGACCAGGCTGTCATGTACAGCAATCTGAGGTTCCCACAGAGAGCCTGGGGATCAGAGGGAAAGGCAGGACAAAGGGTCTGCCTCCAGCATTCCCTCAACCATCCCTCAAGGAGATCAGCTGCACAGCCCTGAAGCACCCTAGGGAGGCCAAGTACTCTGCCACACCTAAACTCAAGTCAGGCAGAGGTTGGGCACTTGAAGTCTTCCCACCAGAAAGCTGTGTCAAACAGCATCTACAATAATGAGGCTCCAATTTAAAATTAAAATATTCTTTAAACACTTGGAACAAGCAAATAAGTCCCCACCAAAGTGACTTTTATCCAGTCACTTGGAGTCACATACTGTGTACACATTAAGCACTGATGCTCTCTGGCCTCAGATAATAAAACAGTCACAAACACATTATCTCACTTGAAAGTCTGCCACCCTCAGGAGGTAAACTAGGAAAGCACAACTTTCTAACACACCTTCCATGAAGATCACGCTGGTTCCATGAAAAGCTTATGTTTAAGATATGAGAAGAGACCCTATCTTAAAAATTACCTTCACCAGCTCCCTTTCGCTTTGCATTTCCAAAGCGCTGAGTCTTCTACTTTAAATAA
Source organism: Gallus gallus (assembly GCF_016699485.2). Taxonomy (NCBI): domain Eukaryota; kingdom Metazoa; phylum Chordata; class Aves; order Galliformes; family Phasianidae; genus Gallus; species Gallus gallus. The sequence goes on from NC_052572.1 coordinate 57,891,223, forward strand.
ATTAATCAGTTTGCTTAGCAAGAAACTCAGCTAAGCTTTCCTGGGATGGTATGCATGCCTTGCTCTCATGTGTCCATGTGGGTGACAGAGGTTGCTTTTGCTTTGGGCATTGTACCCTTTTTCTTGCTCACTTTTCTTACAATGCCAAAGAAACATATGCACACGGTAACAATATACCCATACTGATGGCAGAAGCAGCTCCAGCTCTGTCACAAAAAGAGCCAGCATGCACTTTTAGTCAGTTAAGCTTGAAATGTAACTTATTTGCAACACTTTCCTGTGGTTGTTGGAAAAATAAATTGGCACCAAATATTTTTCACTGAGTACAAAACAAGCAAAATCGCTCAAAATCACAACATCTGGGGGAAAAACAAAACAAAACAAAAAAACAAAGAAACATCATCAACAACAAAGTTTATCCTGAGATCTTCATCTTGTTCTGCATGCACAAAAATGTCTTGACACTGTTGCTTCAGCACATTTACCCTCAGATTCAAATGCTGTGCAAAATACTAATAACAGAATGTACAACTGCACCCGCAGCTTACACTTGTAACAATCAGACCTCAGCTAAAGGTCCTGCTCCAAGACATTCTTTCTAAACCTCAGGAGTTCCATTAGCACCAGCAGGCCATCAGTTCAAAGACGCTGCACAGCATCTCAGAGGTCAGCAATGACACTCAGTAACTGGGTAAGAAGGGAAGTCTGCCTGCAACACTCTCAGCTGAATTCAACTAACTCTGCATTGCTGCTGCTGATGAAGACAATCATTTTATGCTGACAGGAATTTGACCATCATTTTTCAATTGAAATTGGGAAAAAGACAGAAATGTTTGATACTGCTCAAAGGACTGCCAAATGAAAGATGCATCCAGGAAGCGTACAGAAAGCACAGGTGAAAGCCAGATTCTTCTTACAGCCCTTGCATTATGCTTTGCACACATCTCCTGGGAAAAAAAAAAAAAAAAACAACCAAACTAACACCTAACAGTACAACCACCAAATCTCACGTGTCTGTTCCTCTCTTCCTTCTCTACTGCTGCACTCCCTCATTTATTAGACCACTACGTCCTCCAGGAAGAAACTGCCCTAGTAAATGATAGATGTTCACATGGACGGGGAGGACACTGGTCTCACACAAAGGCCAGTGGAGATGTACTGGTGCCAGTAACTACACAGACTGCTTTCCAGCAGAGCTCAAGAGGAGTGGTTTCCCTCTGTGAATGTAGGCAACGAGGTAGTCCTAGTATCTTTTCCTACCCAGGATTCAGTGGCCCGGGACTACAGAGTCATCATCACTTAATGCAGCAGTTCCCAAACTTTCCTACTTGTGACTCTGCGTTATCATCACCATGCTGCATCACTGACTTAATACAACCAATAACACTCAGAAACATCACTAATCCATCAACCAAGCAGCTCTGAGCAATGGAGAAGTACAATTAGAAATGAGGGGGATCCCATTTACCTCAGCAACTATTCAGGAAATACGTTAAATCGAAGTTTTCCCTGAAAGACACCTTTCACTGTAAATAGTTTCTCTAAAACTTGAACAGAGGGCAGGCTCCTCCTCACCACTCCTCTGAAAGACCGACTGCTTCCTGCTATGACTAATAATTCAGACAACTTCCAAGCAATTACAGGTCCTGTCAGACTAATGAGCACTGACCAAGCTGAGCTGAACCACAGAGAGCCATGAGAGCTGAGGTTTGCTCAGAGACTGCTCGGCAAGCCAAAGCTATTCCCGGCAGCTCCATGACCTACCTGCAGTTAAACACACATTTCCAAAAAAAGGCACACTGCAGAATTTTTACCCAAAGCAGGAACAAACCCACGCAAGCTCTGCCTTACACTGCAAATCACTAATTGCTGAGTTTTGATCGAATGGCACAGTTTAGTCACTTCGAGAGCTTGCGTTATTCAGAGCATCACAAAAACAGCCGTCAGCACGAACGAGGCCACGTTCCGGCATCGCTTATACAAAGGTCGCGGCAGAATTTCGGAGCTACGTCCAGAAAACGCCAGGTTTCCACAGGACCTGACGCACAACAACACAAGCACGTGAAGAGCGCCTATCTGACGACCGTCACTCCCACCTCCCCGCTCATTCGTGCCACAAACGGGCGGCCCCGCTCGCGGCCGCTGTGCGGAGCCCTCCGCAGGCCGCAGCCGCACCCCCGCATTTACCATGGCATACCACCAGCGCGCGAAAGCCATGGCGCTGCTCGCTGCTCGCTGCTCCGCACGGCACGGCACGGCACGGCACGGCAAGGGACACAGACGCACGGGCCGCGCCCCAGCAGCCACCTCCCTCTGAGGGCGGCACCAGCCACGGGAGTGGCCACGGCCGCGCCCCAGCCGCCACCGAGCCCCGCAGCAGGGCGGTGCCGGCGGGACTGCGGGCCGGGCACGGGGGGGGGGGGGTGTCGGGGTCCATCAGTGCAGCTGCCGTGCCCCCCGCCCGTCTCGCCCCGTATTCCCGCCGCTCCCTGCCCACCTTACCGCGGCGGGGCCGGGGGGCCCCGAGCCAGGCTGGGACATGGCGGACGGAGAGGCTGCAGGCGGGGGGCGATCGGCGGCGGCGCGAAGGGGAGAACGCTGCCTAGCCGCGCGGCCAGTCCCTCCTCTTCCTGCCGGGCCGGGGGGGCCGGGGCAGGGCGTCCCAGCTCGCTCCTCCAACGCAGGAGCGGCTTGCGTTGTGTGGCTGTTGTCAAGGTTTGGGGCGGGAGGGGGAAGTGTCGACACTTTCCAACTTTCAAGTGGAGTTACTGACAGTTTTACTGCTTTCTCCCCCCGTGGTAGGCCTTTTCCCGCAGCCTCTTGCCGAGGCTTGTGGATTCCCACAGTCCTGAGCGCAAAGCTGCTCGTCCTGTGGTGGCCTCAACCTGGGACTGAGACGTGTCCCGCAGCACTGAGGCTCCTGTCCATAGTACTAACTGGGTACTTGGTCAGAAAGCTTTCCCAGTATCCCAGCCCGTGGAGTCCTCACAGAACTGAGCTCCTGACTAACAACAGTAATGACAGCTCTTCCAGAATACGGCAGGGGTTGTCATGGTCACACAGAGCTGCTGGAAGTTGAATCATGACTGAGTAACTGTGATCAAAACAGATATTCTCTATAATAAGGGTAATAAGAGCAGCAGTGGTTTCTGGACATGTATGTGTGTGCTGAGGTCGCATATGCCAACAGGAGGAACAAGAAGTTTTCAGGGAGTGCTCCTTCCCTTACCAGCCACGCTCCCTGAAGCAGGAGGACAAAGTCCTGCCCAGCCGCAGATCAAAGCCAGCTGCTGGGAAGCAGCCCTAGTCGGTGCAGTTGGATGGGTGGGTGTATGTGAGGCCCCAGAATGGCTTCAGCCTCCAGGAGAGAAGCAGGGTGGGTCAGGCACATCCCCTGCCTGAGGCGTTCCCTGCTCTTCCTGCACTTGGTGCGCTCATCACTGGCCTTTGAAGTGATTCAATAGCATGTACAGGTTTTGCTTTCCACTCTGCCTCAGATTTTAAGCACATGAGTTCACTGTGACGGGAAGAACAGCACGGAGTCCTTCAGCTGCAGGCAGAAGGCCTGTCTGACTCAGTACTCCACGTAGGCAAGTTCGTGTGCTTCGCCCCTTCTATTGCTACATGCCTTGTGACAGCAACCAAAGCCGTCAGTGACTGAAATCCTGGAGTCACACAGAAATGAGGCAGTAATACAGGAAAAGCTTCATGCTGATCAGTGTCCAGCAGGGTGTTGAGGGTTCTGCTGATCCAGCACAAGGTAAATTTTACGTTCCTTGTTGGGAAGTTAGGCATAAGACAGGAGGTTTGAAACAACCCTCAGAAATCCTGTTCAGGTCTGCCGTACGTACCTACACAGAAGGACATACTCTGGAAGAACTCAGCCTGCATCACCCTGTGCATAACATGGCAGCCCTGCCTGGCTCAGAAGGCATGGCGGATGCCCTCCAGCACGGGATAGCTGCAGGGAGGAGCACAGAGCCTTAATCCAGATCTTGCAGCATCTGCATGCACCTGCAGTGTTCTGGAGATTGATTGGGTTTCTATGTCATGTTGTTGTTGTTTCCATTTCATTTTCTAACAATTCCTTCACAGCATCTGCGTTTCTCTTGCAAGTGAGCAAACCCACAGATACATGCTGAGATTTTACATGGCTCTGGGAGGTCTGCCAAGGGCTGATCATGAACAGACGCAGAAGATGATGAGCAGTCCAAAAATTGTTTGTTCAGTGTATATCAGCTGGAGCTCTATGCTTTAAACAGTCGTTTAGATATGCACTTTGTGGGTATATTTATACTTAATCCAAGGTACTGGCAGACAAACTGGAATGCAGAATCACTGGTTCGTATTTCTCTACCATACTCAGTCTCCAGAGGTCTCCAGTTACTGTGATATGCCTGTGGATAAAAAGGTGCTGAAAGTTCTACCAAGATCCAACTAATTTTTTTTGCCACGTATATATATATCATTAACATAACTTCCATAAGAGTAGTTCTGCAAGTTCATGAGTCATTCCGCAAATTAATGAAATTTAAAATTTCGTGTATAATTGGATTTTCATCTGCAACAGTTTTAAAAAAAAGAAGTACAGAAGTATAAAACAAGTCAAACAAGTTGTTTGCTTAGCCTCCCCCCTCTTCCTCTGACGAGAAACTCTTGTCAGTTTTCTTTCTGTTCTCTTCCCCTGAACTCCAGACATTGCCTCCTTACGGCCATTGCAGGATTTACCTTTTTTCATTGGGTGACTGCAGTCCCGCCCTGCTTTAACACACCAACATTAATGAAGGTACACAAAGAATATGTCGTTTCCTCTTCTACTGCTTCTGTTCACAAAGCATTTGGTACATGGAAATTGGGAAGTTTTTCAGTTACAGAAATCCTATTTGTTGATAAGGGCAAATAGTTTGTTAACATTCTTGCAGAACAAAGCTGTGTTTCAAACCTTTATTATTAAAAAATAAATATTTATTCCTGTATACATTGATACCTGTATTTTTCTAAACATTGTAAACATGTTCTCTTTCATCATATAAACTACATATCCTCCTTCTGCTTAGTCTGGATTGAAGACTTACTGGTGGACTGCATCCCACTGCTAAATGGAAACTTGCTTTGCACAGACAGAAGTCTTGACCCTTACACCAACCAAGACAGAATCAACACCAAAACAGGTGTTGATTCTATAGCCTTCCTTGATTTCTGTAAATATAACAAAATATTGATATATTGATATATAACAAAATATTGATCTGGAACTTAATTAAAAAAATTAAATTTGAAATTAAATAATTCTTGAAGATGAATTTAATTGATGTATACAGATAAATAAAGACTTATTGAAGGTTTCTTTTCTCCACAGCCATTTTCTACCAGTGAGGCCCAACAGTGTTGTCAGTTTTGAGACCTGGCAGAGATTTAGGGCAGCTAAGATAAGATTGCTGTATTCCCAAAATAGTTGTGACTGTTGGATGGAGAACAGTTTAGGAATGTGTGCTTCAAGTCATTTATTTGTTTCAGTAAAAATACAGCTTTTAGCAAATTACAGGCGTTTCTCTGGGTTGGATATAGATAAGAATGGTACAAGGTTATTTGATATCCATAAAGTGAGGTCCAAAAGGAAGTATAGTATGTTGAGGTGGGCGTTACCCTAATGAATGTCAAACATTACAACTATGTAGGAGCGGCTAACTTGCAACTCGGTTTTGTCTGCTGGTTTTATCTAAAAAGACCTTCCTGGGATGAAGTATATTCTCTCAAGTATAAAGTGTGTAACAGTATATAAAGTATAAAACAAAATTAGAGCAAAATTTATGTCTTTGACTTTTCTGATCTTCTACAAACCGTGAGGAATTCTGCTGTATGCAATATTCGTACATAAGGAAATGACAATAGCCTTTGTCTCAGATTCTCACATCATAGACTGTGATTGGTTTATAACATATATCCTTTAGATAGCACTGTGTGAGCTGGGATGAAGAAAATCTGTTCATTCAGAAATGTTAAAGCCTTTATACACTGGGTGGTCTCAAAATCAGTGTAAAACCATGCTAGTAGAGTGAAATACACACCATTTAAGCACAGTTTACTTTTTCAACAGGTAGAATTTAACAAACTCTTTCTGTTGTATCAATTCCTTATGTTGCAAATGTAAAGCCCTTGTGAGAGATATAAACTTTCATATACTTCCTGGACATCTGCTCAATGATGATCAATTTCCATTTGACACTGAAACAGTGTTTTTCCCTTGGGAGTACAGGAATTCCCTCCAGCACCACTCTACACCAGTCTCTAAAAACTGAGGTTAGGCAATGGTACCCTTAGTTAAGCTTTCTTCAGTTTGGTTTCAATACGTCCAGTTTTGGGGGGGGGGAAGGGCAGACATTTTATTCTACTGGGGACAGATCACTGCCAGTTTTGTAATAAAAAATACCTCCAAATGAAATTCATCCTGAGATTGTTAAGATTTGCAGAGACTTAACAGAGGAAGGGTTATGAAAAATAGCTGCAGGTTTCTGCACATCCTGTAAAACAAGCTCCAATGTTGTTTGCACTGGTTTGCAAGGATGCAGTAAATCATACATGTGAGTGACTTCCCGTGGGCCATCCAAGGTTAATGAAGATGAGGTTTTAAGTGCCACCACATCACAACATACTGTGACTCTTTTTTCTATTTTATGTTTTCTTTTTCTCAACTACCTGTGCATAGATCCATACAAAATGAGTGCTCAAGAAGACCAAGACAGATAAAAGAGACCGTTCATGACTAATCCGAAAGTGAAAAAAAAAAACAACCCAGCACTGGAATATTTTATATATTGTGATCATAAATAGTGTATTTATACAAAATATGTATATGTACCTGCACATATACCTGGTATTTTTATATATACATACATACACGTATCTGCCTCTCAGTGTTATTGTACAATTCTATGATATAATGCACTATATCAATAACCAATATTCTTGTGATTCCCAGGTAAAATAAAAGACTAATGACTAAACATTAAACAATACTCACTCACAGCAAAACAACACTGAAATATATAGCTAATTTAGACTGAACTTATTCAATAAAGTATTAACCTTGAGACAGAATTTCAATAGAAACCTTGGAGAATCTCTAGAACCAGGTGGCCATCAGAAAAGGAAGAAAAATAACTCCTCCATGTGCCTCTGCTTTGCCTTCATAAGGGACATCCACAGCACGAGCCTTCAGTTTCGTGTGCCTTGAGCTACCATAGCCAAGCAGCACAAAGTGGCCCAGGTTCTTTGTGGCTGACCCCAATGGCCTTGCAGGAACAGTTTGATGCTGGTTAGAAAGCACAGAAGTGCCAACCCTACTAAATATCTTTTTTTTATTTTTTTCATTTTGCTTCCTGCAAGTGTTTCGTAAACTCTTAGCTGTGTTGGCTGGGAGATGATGCTCCTTCACATATATTTTCCACAGCTGCCTGTGAAATGAGATGTCAGAAATTGTAGAAGTATTTCTGCAGTACTTCCCTCTGCACTTGTGGCAGCTTATATAAAAACCTCAGGCAAACAAGAAATTCCTGTTGATAGGGAAGGAAATTACAGTGCTGTGCCCTGCTCATTCTCATGAGATGCAGCACGCCTGTCCTTCCCACAGGGATGCTGTGCTGCACCTGGGTGGCTGGGTGTGTGTCTCAAACAGCTTTCGTCTATCCAGTTGCGTGGCTGGGGTAGGAGGAGGCTGCCTTGCTGTTGATAACTGGAGGTGGAGGAGGGGTGAGGGAGGTCATAGAGTGTGCTGGTAGAGGACAAAGATGTTGACCTTGAATTTTGTTTATGCACAGCACTTTCAATCAGACCACATTTATGTTCCAATTACCAAGCTTAATAGCAGGGCTATATCAGCGATGAAGAAAAGTTGTTATATACATTGTTCTCTTCAGTATGCAGACTATGAGAAGTCTAAAGACATTTTTCATCTACATGCAAACTCTTTCATAATGGTATAATTATCTGTACAAACTCTACTTGCAAGCAGCCCCACATTCATGCATCTATATATATATACACACGCACATAAATAGTCTATCTATCACACTTTAGAGTGAGAAAAATAGCATTGTAAACTACATTGCTGATCACAGTTGCTCTGTGCGCCTGAAAGCAGGAATGTAAGCAGACAGAACCGCCACGCTGCTGAGTCATCTCCTACAGGCTGGACTGGGGCTGCTGGATACTGTCACGCATTTAGCTGCCCTGTTGCTGCCTGGCTTGTCTTGTGCGAACTCAACTAGTTAACTACTGCCGCCACTGGAAGTGAGATTAACACATTACAGGCCGCATTAACGTTAATAGCCGTGTCTCCAAACAAAGGTCTACTTGCAGCATGACATTCCTGAACCTATTATAGCCATCTGCCACTTTCCCATTACCGCCCTGCTCTGATGTTTGCTCAGTGGTTTAAGTTCTTCATCATCAGAGACTGCACACACTGTGCATGACTGAATCTCTCAAATCAATAACTTTTTTTAGGTTATTACTAGACTGGGTCCCTTCCAACCCAAGACATTCTGTGACTCCATGACAAAAGACAGCTTCCAGTGAAAACAGTAGACAGGAAGTCAAAATAAGTACAGGCTATTAAGGACAAGTTTTATGGAAAGCTGCAACACTGTTTTGAAGGACATTGCTTCCTGTTTCAGAAATATGGAAAAAAGAAACTGGGATTGGTCTGAAGGGGAATATGCGTAACATGAAAAATATTTCACAATCATATGCTGTTTTGTCAGAAGTACAAAAAAAAAAAAAAAACAATTTAAAAAAATAGGAAGTAGACTGAACTAATGGTGAACAGAACAAGTAATGAGTGAGTGACTGGGGACAGGACCTCAGCACTCTGTGCAGCTTGGCTTGCCACTGAGCTCAGAGCATGGAAAAGAAGCCCTCACCTTTTGCTGCAACCCTAATGCCCATTCTGCTGTGCTTCACCCACTAAACACATCACTCCTGCATTGGTAACTGCTTGCAGCTATTTTCTTGCTGCAAAATAGCCCAATAATATCAACCAATGATTCACCCAAGTGTCCAAGGATCAGTGTCTTGGCACGAAGCGCTGTACACACTGTTGTGGGGTAAGCTTCCTGCAGCAGCTCCCTCCCAGCTCATGCTTTTCCAAAGACAAATGCAGTGCTAATTAATGGTACTGGTGCAGGGATAATTTTCTCAGCCTGCACTGCTTCTGCTTGGGCACACTTGTTCTTTCTAAGCTGTGTGTTAGTTTAATGTTTGTCCATCCATGGGCTGTGGTGTGGCCGTGTGTTGCAGTGAGACCGGTTTCCATGCATGCTCAGTACCAGGCATCAGTACAGTAAGGCAGAGGACTTGGTTTGCCATGAAACTACTCAGTAGTGAGATCCAGTGCAAGTTTGTTCCAGGTGATGTGCAAGCCATTACAGAAGTAACAGAGTCTTGAGCACAACAGAAGACCCCAAACCCACATTTTTTACTCAGGAGAATGCACCACATCTGCAAGCCCTGGCAGCCCTGGCAACCAAGGCAGTGCTGCTGCTCCCTACAGGCAGAGTCCATTCTGAAAGCTGTGTGCAGATGTCCAGGTGGACAATGTGCAGATGCCCCTGGCCCCCAGCTGTGTGCAGCATAAGCTTTGCTTGCATGTACATAGTGAGTGCAGCAGATGTGGTGAGTGGGACATGCACAGGATTTCTGATGTGAGATATGAAGGAACTTATATTTTCAACTCATCATTGCTTTCACAGGTATCCCCAAATATTGCAAAACACAGCCACTTCAAGTAGCTGCAGGGTAAGAGAGCAGCAAAATCTGAGCTGAAGTATTCTGCTTGAGGAAGTGCATTTGTTTGGTGTGGCTCTACATGAGACAACAACTAGGACAGCTGCACTGTGCCCAGGCTTGTTCTTCTGAATGCCACTTGGCTGCCCCTACCCTCACAGGCAGTCCATGTCTGCACCTTTTCCACAGCCCAGGGAGCACAGGTTACATCCTAATTTACAGAACAAGCAGCAGAGAAATCTCTTTGCATGGGAACTGGGTGGGATCGCATGATAGTGATGGGAAGTAAATTGTTCCTTCAGCCCTCTGTCTGCACGATGGGAGAGGAAGATGCCTGCTGCTGGCTTTTTGCTTCTGGTGTGATTCAGCATCTGAAAGGCACCAGATGACAAATGTGCTCTGCTCTGTTCTTAGGAAGGCTGCAGGCAAACAGCAGAGCAGCTCAAAGGTGGAGTAACAAGCAAAGAACAAACCTAAGGTTATTAGATGTGGTAGAAACAACAGCCTCAAGTGAGAAAATAGATGGTCCCTTCCATAAGACCCTGAAAACAGTCAAAATTTTTGCACTTAAATAAAAACAAGTAGTGTATGAACACAAGTGCACAACTCCTACTCCAGGCTCTGGGGGACATGAAAAATTTCTCCCCATGACTTAGTGTCTGGCATAGCCGGAGCATGGTCACTTGTGCTTGCCAGTGACCTGCCTCAAAACTTGCTGCAAATAATGATTTCCTACTGCCCCTGCTGCGTTTTAGATTAAGTTCAAAAAAAAAAAGCATTATTTTTGTGGTAACAGGTGATGTGCATGAGCCAGCTCCAAATATCAGCACAAGCAAAAGTCCCTTCTCTCTCATGTAGGGAAAATAATCAGAAGGAACTGGGTTTGTTTAGTCTCAAACGGGAAGACTCAGGGGAGACCTTACTGCTCTCTCCAATTGCCTGAAAAGAGGCTGTGGTGAGGGGTGGGGAAGGCCTCTTCTCCCAGGTAACTGCAATAGGATGAGAGAGAATGGCCTCAAGTTGTGCTGGAGATTGGGGGAAGGGGGGGGTGGGGGGAGGGTTGGGGGGAGGTAGTATATTGGGAACAATTTCTTCTCGGAAGGAGTGGTGATGCAGTGGCACAGGCTGCCCAGGGAGGCAGTAGAGTCACCATCCCTGAAGGTGTTCAATAAACGTGTGGATGTGGCACTGAGGGCCGTGGTTACTGGGCGTAGTGGGGATGGATTGGGGTTGGACTAGATTATTTTAGTGGCCTTTTCCAACTTTAATGGTTCTGTTATTCTAAGTCAGGACACCAAAGTCCATTCTCCTTGCAAAGAAACTGCAGAAAGTTCTCCCAGCTTTGCTTCTGCTTACTGATGCCAAATCCTTCTCAATACACTTTACACCCAATGTGGCTGTCAGCAGGTTGCTGGTGTGCTAATATTTGTGGTGAACAAAGAGTTAAGTTCCAGTATACTCATATTTGTGCCATAGTATGGTGCCAGAGTAGATATCTCCTCTGTATCCCCTGCCTCTGCTGCCAAAGCAGATGGATGGCATTAAGGGCAGGGGACACACTTTACACATCAGAGAGGGACAATCCGCCCTGACTGGGGAAATGGTGGGGAAGGCTAAAAGAGCAGGGAAGCCTGGAACTACAGATGGGACTTCCAAAGCACTGGAACACTTGGAAATCAAAGGAGCAGATCCAGGGCTGCAAAGGCTGGAGTGGGGCAGCATGGCACTCCTCATGCTTCTTGTTTGTCTTCCTGTATGTTTTGCTTGAAAAGGCTGAGCAGAGGCCACTCACGGACTGGCTCTGAATCACCAAGCATAGCATCACAGCTTGTAATGGGGAGAGTCTGGGGCTATTCTGGCTCCCACTCCTCTCCCTACCTTAGGCACCAAGATATCTGAAAAGTCACTAGCTACACCATGTCTCACATAGCAAATCCACAACCAAGGCACCAGCTTGTATCGCCCTCAGCTTCCACTGTCCTCAGCTTTTATATTTGCAGCAGACTGCTAAGGCACTCGTAGATTTTTCCAAATAAATTTCACTGTGGCTTTATTGCTGTTGTTGTTATTGGTTTGTTTGTTTTTGGACTGTGGAGTGCTGAAAAACATCCTACAAGAAGTGCAGTGTTCTTCCAAGGCAATGCATATGTTGGCTGATATTTGCCTTGTAAGGGCTTGCTTTTCCTCATCCCCCAAATGCTCTGGAAATGACACACCAGCCACTCCCTGCTGAAACAACAGGAATCATAACGGAGTGAACTATGCCTCATGAAACAGCTTGGTTAAATAACAATATTTGACAGGTTGCTTTTGATATCACGATAACATCTGGGAGTCTCAAGCACCCCCAGTACTGACAGCAATGTAGCAGAAAGATGACATTTGGGGAATTAAAGCCTTATGATGTACATATCCCTTTCCGCTGCTTAAAATGGCTGCATGCCTCAACTGCACGATGACCCTGGGTTCTCCTTGTCCCATGGTACAGCTGGCCTCTGCTCCTGTCAGTCTCCTCAGGCTGCCCCATCCTGTGGGCAGGCTCTGATTTTTGTGGCTTCTTCTCCGGGGAACTCCCTTTGCCTTCCCCTGGGGCCATGACTCATTTCCTTGTGCTGCTCGTCTCCTCCTGTCTTCCGCAGCCCTGAACGTTTGGTTTTGCTGTTCTGCTCTGCAGCGGCGAAACACGTTTAAAAGACAAGCAAAACTATCTCGTTGTTGGAAATCTTTCCTTTTTTGTTTTCCTTTTTTTTTTTTTTCTTTCTTTCCTCGGCACACATCCCTCTTTGTAAAGTCCTCAGTGAAGCTTTGTAAATAGGCTGGTGCAGCGGGTTGGTACAAAGGGAGAAAACCTATTTATATTCCCACAGCGCCATTTAATATTTATGCCGTGCGAGCACGCAAGGAGGCAGGAGCGGCAGTAAGTCAAAAAGTAGTCTCAAGTTTCAGACTCCTGGAGCGCTGGTACAAATGAGCGGCGGTGGTAGGCATGTGTAGGCAACGGGTGTCCGGGGCAGCGCTGCCACCTGCTGGGGCCGGCAGGGAAACGCATGAGATCTCTTGCGTGAAGCAGAGATTCGCTTACGGATGCTGAAGGTGAGAATTGGAGGACTGCTCTCATTTTAGGCCTAAGGCACAACCAAACAATACTGTGAAAGGGTACGGTGACTGAAGGTGGAAGAGGAAGTCAGTGTTTGGGCCAGCCTCAGATTGTTTGGAGAGAGGCATGTTTGCGTGCCTTACTTGCACCACAGATCAGCAGTCCTTGGAACTGAGAAACAACAAACTGCTGCTGACTCAGGTGCATCCTCAATTTTTACAGACTTCAATTCACTTTTAACAGGTAAAACATAGCAATGCAGCAGTGATGGTTCACACCAGAGATGTGATCAGAAGGGGAAGTGAAACGTGGGCTTCCACATTGTTCTTCAGTGCATGTGCTACTAGAAAGAACCATTTCACATTAGTCTCTTGTGCATTTGTGAGAATTAAAACTGCCTGGCAGAATTAGAACTTTTCAGCTTGAAAACAGGGCACAGCCTACCTCACTTCCTTAGGAAACATTCAAATAAGCTGTGAACGTTTGCAGGATGCCTCGAAGGTGAACAAACTGAAGGTGAGCACAAGAAGAGCAGCAGTTTTCAAGGTTGAGAGCTCTTTGGCGAGGATATTTGTGCTTGTATATTTATTCACAGAAAAAAAAAAAATCTGATGCAGAAAAGAACAGTTCTCTCAATATACATGAGAGTGCATCAGAAAACAGCTGAAATGCTGGTAATGCAGAGCCCATTTAATATTTTATTTTATTTTATTTTATTTTATTATTATTATTATTATTATTATTATTTTTAATGTGTTCTGCAACTGTGCGCACACTCACTTCATTCTGGATGCAGTGCCGGCCATCCTGCAGTAGGTGTCCCCACTGTAGCATGGGGTTGGACCAGATGACCACCAGAGGTGCTTCCAACCTCAAACATACCGTGATTCTGTGATCTCTTGCTCAGTGCTTTCATTTCCTTCCTGAAGAGTGGCAAAGAAAAACATTTAGGCAGAGGCGCACTTTGGAGTGAAGGAAATACTGAGCCTGCCAAGAAATTCTGGGGAGTGAGGCACAGCTTTAGCGTATCTGAGTGGGCCAAAGGAAATCCTTTACTTCTGCTCTTGTGGTGCTCAGAAGATTTATCAAATTGGTGAAGACAGGCACCTCTTTTTCATGGCCAGGTACTGGATATGTAACAGAATATCTTAACGACTGTGAGACAACAGCCCTCTGAAGACAGTACAATTTTTTTTTGTAAATGGTTCAGTTCTATCTCTCTTTATATAATACGCCAGGAGGGCTTCCATTAAAACCTGTTTTTCCTTCACAGTGGTTTCTCAGACATCACACCATTTTCTGGTGACTCAAAACTGAAGTGCTGAGATGGACACATCAAAAGGGAGGACCAGTTTACTGAGAGCACTGGACAGGCTGGAAGAGTGGACAAGCAAAAACATGAAGTTTAACAGACAAGTGTAAGGTCCTGCATTTAGGACAATAAACTGAAGAGCCCATTACAAGGCAGGGTCTGTGTGGTTAGGAAGCAGCCTTGCTGAAACATACCTGGACATCCGGATAGACAAGCTGCACATGAGTCAGCAGCACACCACTGCAGTAACAACGGCAAATCAGACCCTGGGCTGCACCTACTGGATTATTACTAACAGAGATAGAGGTGCAATCATCCCACTCTACTTGGTGCTTGTCAGGTTGTTCCTGGAGTACTATGTTTCAGTTTTGGTCCCCAGAGTCTAAAAAAAGAAAAATCTGTTGACAGACTGGAGAGGGTCTAAAGGAGGGCCATGGAGATGATCAAAAGAACCTGCACGATAAGGAATGATTGAAGGAATTAGGTCTTTTCACCCTGGAGAAGTGTGGGACCTTGTAGCTGTATTTCCATACTTAAAGAGAAGCTGCAAAGAGGACAGAAGCTGTCTCTTCTCAAGGAACCACACAGTGAAGACAAGTGGCAGCAGGTACACGTTGCCCCAGGATAGGCGTTATCTTCATGGGAAAGATTTTTTACAATGAGAACAATCAATCACTGGAAAATCGTCACTGGTGAAGAGGTGTATAATTGCCATCACTGGAGATTTCTGAGATATGATGGGGCAGGTTGACAGATAATTTCACCCAGGCTCCCTTTTCCCATTGACCCTGATGATCTTTGAGGTCCTCTTCCAACCCGGGCTGTTCTATGACTCTGTGATCTCAAAAGACTGTCCTGTATTTTGGGAGTAGGATGTCCAGGTCTCCTGGATTCACATAAAATGAGATCGTGAATCAGTGGGCATAAGTTTTCATATCAATTTGACTATTGTCACTTATCATATTAAAGATATGATGTATGCTTTTGATTCTTTCTTGATCCATTTCTCAACTAATCACCACTTTATGCTGTGGTTGGCCACTGAGGTCTGCTAACATCTGCCCTATGCAAACAGGGAAGAGAAGCCATAGGTTATATCTGATTATCGTTATTATTTGGCATTCTGTGGCAGGCTGAGCATTGCAGCAGTGGCATTTTCTAGAGATGATGGCTGCATTATACATAAAAGTAAAAAGATTATTAAAAGCCTGGGAAAAAAAAGAAAGCTTACTTTCAATCCATGTAAAAGCATCTGAAGATTATAGTTGTTCGGAGGTGTGAATTCCTTGTCAGTATAACAATAAAGAATTTTTTTGCACCGTGCCTTCAGATGTAATTTGTAGCCCATTTTAAGCATTTACCCAAGGTGACTAGCAGCTCTGGAAATCATCTTTTGAACATGTTGTCCTTCCTGTTTGTGTGCCCTGAGGACTCTGGGGGTCACATTCCCCAGAGCTCTTTGTAATACAACAATTACAGATTCACTATGGTTCTCTATCAATAGGTTGACAAAAAAAATGGTGGCCAGGATCCTCCTTCTCCAGGAAGGATGTTCCAGGATACTCAATAGCCACAAACTGTCCTGCAGTGAAGGCACAGTCAAAGGTTTTTCAGAAGCAAACAAGATAGCATATGGCTACATTGACTGTCAGCTACTGCGAGCCTGAAATAGGATTATACACAGAGACTTAGTATTTTGTTGAGATATTTTGTCAACAGTGACTGACAGCTCTGGGTCAAATCTGGTAAGCCCATACTGACTATTATGGGAGGTGTAGCAGGGATTGTGTTGGAGGTACAAATTCACAGAGTGGGGGGGGGGGGGGGGAGGGGGGCGTTAGGGTAACCTGTAGAAAAGTTCCTATTTGATTAGGGGGAGGGGGAGGAAAGAAATGTTCTTGTCTTAGCTTACTGCCAAACCTCCATGGTTCCCAAACTTCTGCATTTTGGGGGCTGTTTCCACTTGTTGGTACACAGGGAAACATCTACCCAGGGTCAGTGGCTGCACTACCATACAAGCTATGGAGTCAGCATCTTGGTGAAGAGAAGCATGGGGAAGCACAGGTCAAGTGCATCAGCTCCAGCAGTGGGGAAGTAGGCAGCCTACCCAGGCAGTGCTCTCTGAGTACTGCTGGGGATCTCTGTGACTTTAACCATACAACCTTCGCACAAATTTCACTTACAGACTGGCGTTGAACCAGACAGAATGTGCCTTTCAGCCTGCAGAAACTGTGATTGAATGAAAAATGTGAGCTTTGCTTTCCATTCTTCCTTCAAATGTGCCAGTGTGTCCATCACTTGCCTTATCTGTATTAGCTGTTCATTAATTTACATTAGAATAAAAATTCAACACACGTTATGAAAAATTCTGAGCATGAAACAAATTTATATTGACTTGAATTTGACACATTGTAAAGTTTTTCAGGCAAGAGAAGGAAGACAGCATTCGATTAATCTAGTATGCAAATTTAAGCATATTACCAATTCGTGCTCTCAAGTATGAATAAGACAGTGACAAAGCTGAGGTTTACTCCTGGTTGATGTGAAGTAATCCATCTCAGTCCTTTTGAAATATTACGGGAGACAGTGGCTCCAGCAAAGGAAGATATCAAGAGGATTTTTCAGGGGGGGAATCTTCAGGTTTACAAGGATAAGATGTAAAGGTGTCATGTTTGCTGGAGAGCTTAGTGCATCCTGTTCCTCTCACTCATGATGGACCAGAAATGTGACAAGAAAATAAGTACCTGTGCACTTAACAGGTGTCTTTGCTGACAGACTAAATGGAGATGAACGTTGTAGGAGAACCAGGGTCAAATTAACTTCTGGTTAGAAAAAAAAAAAAAGAGAGAAAAAGAGAAACCAGATTGAAAAGATTTTTCCGCTGAATTTTCCATCTTCAATTGAAAAAATTTTCCAAAGTTTTCCCTTCTTTTTATTGCTGATGGACAAATGTTAGTTTTGAAATCTTTCCCTTTTGAATCCCTGCTACTGCCATTGACACTCTGGCATAAAATACATGTAATCATGGGGCCAGTATTCTTTTCCAGTTTCTACCACTTGGCTGCAGCACAGTGGCAGTGCTCTGCTGTTGCTGAACTCAGTCAGGTGTTGAAATTCCTGCCAGGAGTGCTGGGTCAGTATGTACTGCTTCATGTGGGCTTGGAGCTCTCCCAGTTCAGCCTCATAGCTAAAAAGGACTTGATGTTAGAAACTGGAGTGTACAGGGCAGGAACCAAGGCAGGAAGAAGAAGGGTCCAATACTGCATGATTTTCAGTCCAGATAACCCAGACTGTTTTTACTTCTTTTACCCAGAGTGATTATCCTTCGCTACGAATAGGAAAAATTGTGTTTTTCACATAATCATTCATAACATATCCATTGCTGAAGAGTCAGCAGCAAATGGGGCTCAGAAACACGATTTATTATTTTTTTCTGCCCACTGAGAGACACTCAGGGTCCGTTTTTCCCTATTTGTAGCATGAGTCCTATGTTTACAGTGAGAAAGATTCAGTGGGCTCTCCCTCCTACTGTAACCTTTCTTCCTCTATTTTAATGAAGTTGCAAAGGCTAAGGGGTGCATGTGAAAGAAAGAGAAAATGAACTAATGAGGTACATAATCGTTTTTCCCAGAAGTTCATCTGCATGCAGGAATTGAAATCAGCCAGGCTGAAGCTGGATGCCCTAGGGATCCAGCTGGCCTGCATGAGGCCATGCTGTGGCTTTGAGTTGCAGTAAGGGCTGGCTGCTGACTGGCAGCCCTGCCAGAGTTCATCTTCCCATTTTCTCCCCAAAGCAGCTCACCTTGTAGCCATGGCAACTCGCTGCCAGGCGCAGGCAGTCCCTGTTGCTGTTGCTGCCCCACAGCTGCCATCCGCTGTGTACTGCAGCACCACAGGCTGCTGCCTGATGTGGCACACAGGTTGCGGGGTAGGCAGAGGGACTGGAGGAGATGCCCACTTCCACCTGAGCACAGAAGAAGTGCTACTCTCCTCACAAGCACCATTATCAATACTTGGTTTTGCTGCTGTCACACACAGCCTTATATCACAGTATGTGTTCTGTCTTAATAAATCTCCCATCAATGGGAGATGGCATGGCTCACTCCATTCCCAGTGTGCACCTTCTTATTATACTTGATACCTCTCTGCTTAGCACCTGTGGCTCCAGAGGTCTCTGCACGACCCTGTGAGGAGCTATTTTGGCTTTGCTGAAAGAAGCCATGCTACACCTGCAGAGCAATATTCAAAAGCTGACAAAAAGTCTGCACAAGTATCTAAGATCTGCCTTGCCCATAATCCATAATACTAATATTTCTTTGTGCAGAAGTGCCCACCCTTGGCTTACACCAAGCACTGATTCTGCTGGTACAGTGATATCCCTGAAAAAGAGCAAGTCTCAAGATTCACACATCTGTTACTGCAGTAGAGATGGGAAAAGGAGGCTGGACTGTCTAAAAAGGAGATGACACTTACAAAACAGAGAATGATCTGTAGGATAACATCATATTATTCCAAACAGAGAAGTCAGTGGGCAGACTGCTAGTGCCCCCTTGCAAAGCAAAAGATTGTGCCTTCTGGAATGGCTGTATCTCTCATGAAGGTGGACAAATGAACTGCAGGACTGTTGTAGTCATCAGAGCCACACAGTAAAAACATTTTGTAACTATATCATGTCAGGAAATTAAGTCTAGTCTTAACTTGATGTAGAACAACTTGGTTCTTATATCCATTAATGAGCTCAGTCCTTGTCATATTATACTGACAATCTTCTTTACAAGACTTTCTGTGGCACTTAGTAAATATTAACGGATGTATTATTTCCTCACTGCTGTGCAATAGCAAGGGGGAGGAAACCTCCACTACATACCCAGTGCAGATTTATTGATTCAGTTTCAAAGATCAATTTTCAAAAGTCAAAAGGAAGCTAGTATTTTCCTTAAAAGGAGTTTGAGCTCAATAGCTACAAACACTATGCTGACCAACCTTGCTCCATACGTACAAATTGAGTTATCTCCCAAAGTAAAGCACAAGATGGCAGTTTTGTGAAGAGTCCAAAATCATTCAAATAGGATTGTTGTTCAGGCATTTAAGAAAACAGCTGTGTGGAGGGACAGCCACATACATTGTCAATACTAGATGAAGCTAGCACGTGGTTTTACCCAACAGGTTGTTTCTACAGAATTACTGTAAATCTGGCTTTCATCTCAGCTATCGTCATTCCATTTGTAAATGCCCTGAAACTAAATTTGCACTTAATTTGCATGGGAGGATTTGCATGTAATGAAGAATCCGTGTCTTTCATTCCGGCTATTTTATGGTTACACCAGAAACTCAAGTATCACAGTATGCGAAACAGCTGGAACCTAGTAGATGGAGGTCAGCCCCACTGAGTCACGCTTATATGCTGACATTTTCAGTGTTATGTACCTTTCTTGCAATGTATAACACTATCTAATCTTTAATACATGCTTCAGACTTTTATTGCAGCTATCTGTATGCTTTGAGGACAAGGAAGTGTTGGTATACATATGTAAGGACTTTTGAGCACTATTCCAGTGTTTGCATATTCTCCTGGAGAGGAGAAGCAACAAACAAAAGCGAGGTAGTCACTGATAAGGAAGGTCAAATTCCAAAATGAAAACTATTCCGCTGTGCAGCTGGTTTACACACCTTTCTAGCTTCACAGAAATGCTACTTAGAAAAGTAATGTGGATCAGGGCTGACATGCTGTCATATCTAGGAGAAACACAGGGGTTTTTGATTTGAATGTCATTATCTACTTGGCCGGGTTCATTACAAACGCACAATAATTGAACTTTGCTGATTGTGAGTTCATTGCCATGCAAATGTGCTCATCGTTTGCATAATACAAAAGCAACACAACTAAAGAATAAAGGAATTTCACCGCTATGGCTGCAAATGATCTGCGCTTTCCAGCTACTGGGGCAGTAATCCAGAACAAATTGTTAATGGTACCTGTATTTCTTTCAGCACCCAATATTTTATTGAACAGTCCTAGCTGATCTTGTACTACATTACATTTCCAGCTTCTCCGCCACTTTTAAAACTTCCCTTTATATATTTGTATTTTGAGTGCTGGATGACAAGGTTTTTTTTGTTTGTTTTTTGTTTTTTTTAATCTTGTCTTTGGTCTCTGCAAACAATCCAGATGCACTTTTGCTGGTGGAAATGACTGGTGGAAATACACCTTTAACTACTTATGCTTTTTCTTTCTTTCTTTTTTAATAAGAGATGTTATCTTGGAAGATTGAAGCTATTACCTCCCTGCTGTCACATCTTTGGAAAGACGATCATTTTGCTAAGTAGGAGCAAGAATAATCTGTTCTACTCACCAGCCTTTTTTAATCAGAGGATACATTCATGGCTTGTTAGCAGAACACTGACTGTCTCTCTGCAAGCTGTCAACCTGACACAGAGGTTTCTTCCCTAGCCCTTTCCTGTAAGACACCATAGGAGAGTTTCTAATTAGATTGGCCAGCTGTCCTGAAGGGTATGTGGTAAACAACCCTGATTTGTGCATGTGAAAGAACATGGTTGTTTTACGGTCAGCGTGACAGACTTGAATTCAGACAGGATGCTGTCCAAACAGCTTATCTCGTTAAAAAATGGACAGTTGTATTTGGTTCCCTCCCATTATTAAACATCTGAAAATAATTAGATCAGAGGAATGTCAGCAAACAGCACGGTGGTTTATACCATCCATACAGCCCTAGTTATGGCCAAATGCTAAGGGCCAGGCTCCATCAGGCACTGTGCTACTGAGATTCAGAGGGCATCACTCTCTGGAGCAGACCAGCTTTCCATTACAGACTTTTTGATCCAGCCATCTTTTCTTAGTGCATACAAACATTACAGTTGCAACCAGCCTTCGTAAAAATGTGCTGAAATTTAGTTTCTCCATACTGAAGATGACATAGCAAGCCTGGTTTGCTTCACGATAAGCCTAGCTCAAAAAGGAAGTCCTGACCTGACCAAAGTCAGCAAAAGATTTGCTTGTGATCTTCATGGGGACAAGGATTTAAAATTATCTTTCTGGTCACCAAGACATTCCTCCCAGTACTATCACCTCTGCTTCCATTCTGTTAATACAACCTCTGCCCCAGTTTCATTTAATGATTATTTATCTTTGTGCAGAAAATGTTTCTGCTCAATAATCCTGTTTCCTAATTCTTTCCATGCTTGTTTGATTCTTATTGTCTTGAATCTCCCATAGTTTTCTGCAAAGCAGCAGTCAGATGTCTGCCTGCTTATCCAACCTTATTCTTTGTTCTGTCAAGCTGAAAACATCTAAAAAACATCTGTGTCCTTTTCTACCCTTTCCAGGCAGATTTCAGGCAGGGCTATGCAGTCTTGCAGAGTACAGTAAAACTGCACTTGTGCCATGAAAAAGATATGCAACGCTTACTGCAAACTGTAAGTGAAACTCCTCCTAATATATATCCCATTGCATTTAGAAGGCCCAGGAAGACCTACAGGAATCACTGCTGCATTTCTTCTGATGTTTTCTCAACAGACATTTAAGGTGTCACACTGAAAGACAATTTGTAGTGTTCTATATTAATGTCTGTGGAAAATTGGTTTGGTAAAGTTCCCCTTCCGTATGAGATGATTCATTTTCTGCACACTCCGCTTGTGAGTATATAGCAGCAGTGTTTTGGAAAACCTAGGTAAAAGTGATGGAACTCTTTTACAACCATCCATTTTTCTATGTTCAGAATCATCTTTCTTCCCCCAACTCTTTTGCAGACGGGACTCTGCCCACCACTGCCCCAGCACGTTCTGTCTCAGCTGTTGGGAAGGAGGCACTAAATCCTGCTCCCAGCAGCACCCAGAAATCTCACTCTGCACCTGACCGCAGTGCAACGATTTCTGCCTCATTTGAATAATGGGTTAATTAGTGGTCCTGAGCTTAAAATTGCTCAATTTCCAAGTCCATCAAAGTCTGTGAATGCTTTGTCACATGCTTTACAGGGATTAGGAGGAGGCATAATTTATAAGAGATAAAGAAAAACAAGACTGGAGTTTCTTCACATGAAAACAACTGTGAGCACATTGATTAACATGCTGCCTTCCTTAACTTAGTGAACAGATGAGAAGTAGTTAATTACTTTGAAAATGTCTGGGTATCACCGCAAGTCCAGTCTGTGTAAGCACGATGGGAGCCCGCATGTCTCCCGGGTGGTGAAGGCTACTTCCCTGTCTTAGCACATGAAAATCTCTGCAGGGCAGGGCACAAACAGGAGGAGCTCAGTCTGTCTAACAAAGTCTGACTGGCAAAGGGATCTTCTTTATGTCACACATATGTATACTTGTTAGGCCCTGATAACCAATACAAAGAGCACCTTTACTAGGGTGTGTACCACCCATTCAGAAAGAAAGCTATCTATGCAGCAGCTGTGCTCAAGTTATAAGGTAAGTTGGCAGCACAACATCATGAGGATTAGTGGGAGCCAGCTATGAGGAAAAGAGAAGGTTCTGGAATGGACTGCGTCAAAGCCCAAGACTACCTCCTCACAGAAATGAGTGGGAGTATAGGCTCTCCAAATGCTTGATTTTAAGCCAAAACATGATAATTTTCTGGCTCATCTGTGGTATTTCAGCGGAACAGATTCAATTTGCAAAAGTATCCTGGCATCATTTCTTAAAAACTTTTGCCCCTGAGCAAGTAAATAAAAGCAGTTTCTAGAATCAGATATCAATTACTCACATTCCCAGCTGACCCGTGTCATTTTATCATCCTCCTTTAGCATCTGATTATGACATTTGCCATTCCTTTTGTGTCAAGGCTATACACTATGCAGACTACCCAGGAAGTTTGTTAAAAGTACAGATGTCCACTGATCGAAAGATAACTGTATCTACATGCTTTTTTCTTTATTTGTGTATTTAGGGGTGGCCTTATAAACCCATTCATGAAGTCGCAGCTGCAGCTGTACTTACCATGCTTATACAGAGAACACTTACAGCAGGAAGGAAGAGAAAAAGTGGGGAAACCTCTTGGTCTGCCATCTGGACAGAAGAAATGATTTTTCCAGAACAAAGGCTACTCAGGCTTTATGGTTCCCTTCTTTCCTGTCACGGTAATGACTGCCAAAATAGATAGCCTTGTACTTAGCAGCATCTTCTGCAATGCTGCATTGTGTAAGGTGGAACTCAGGGCTGACACTCAGAAGCAAAGTTGAAAGGATAATAAAATTAATAAGAAATAAGAGATGCAGAAATACATCAGTTGTCCAACACAGTTGACTTGAGCTTTGTAACATACAGATGATCTCAGACAAAGGAAACTTCCATTACCTTTTAAACAGTGCATTGTCAGTTTGAGGCATAATTCCTTGTTTGCAGAGATAATGTCAGTGATTGGAATAATCATCTGCCTGATCCAGCTGGAAAAGTAAACACTTTATTTTCATGTTACAGTCATGTTTGCTTAGCAGCAGCACCTGTGACACATTGAAGGATGAGCTCACACCCATTTAATATTTCGTTCCCACTTCTATTGTCCTTTGGAAGCACTCACCTTTATTTTTACTATAAATCCCTTGTAGGAGAGAGATCATCTGCAGTTCTGACTCAGACCATTAAAAGCATATTGAGAAATAACTTAGGTTTCCCAGAAGGCTAATTTACGTCAGCAAGCAGAAAGATAATCACAGTCATAAATCTTTGTCCATGTCCATGTCTCCTGATTGCTTCAAAAATATTAGGACAATGCTTTCTATACCTTAACCAAATGCAGTAATTTGACGTGCTTTTCTTGACATCTGCAGTGCATGGTAGCTATGCTGTTTTATACCAGATTCATTTCCAGCATGTTGGAATTAAACATGCTCTGTAAATTATGCATGACTTTTTAACATTCATGAATCCCATAATTTTACTTTATTGATCAGTTCTTTCTGATAATTGGCAACAACCCATGAGGAAATGAATGTTCTGCATCAGGCAAATGGGAATTTTATTGATGTATTACTGAGAAAACAATAGACGTGCTTAGCAAGCTAAAACGTTACTGTCCTTTACGTCTGTTTGAGACCAGTATCAGTGTCTTCTTACCTGCATTTTACCTGGGGTTGTCAGGGAAATAAAAAAGCTGTTCTAATTATTATTTGAAGGGGAGCTATGATATCCACCTAATCCTCCATCGCTGTTAATATTAGTGCAGGTAACCGTATTCTTACCTTGATTTGTATCAATATTAATGGAAACGAAAACATATGCCAGTGTAGGGATTCTAAAGGTTTTCACTACTTCTTTTTTCTCAGGACTGTCAGTCAGTCTTCTCTGCTCCCACTTCCTCTTGCCTTCATTTCACGCATGCCAGCTCAGCACTCAGGACTAACAGCAAGACAAGGCTCTGCTGACCCTCCAAGCCCGAGGCAAAGCAATTCTTCTCATTGCAGAATAAACAGGAGTACCATGAATAATCTGGTCAATAAAGGCCTTGTACTGAAGAATAGCATTTGCCTTTGGGTCAGTTATAAAAACACATCAGTAGAAATAAAACTCAATAGCTGAATGAGGAGACACAGCCATACCTTTTTCATCCTATTTCTGACTTATCTTCAGATCATGGGAGAAGAGAAACCAATCTGGTTTTACGAAGGGCAAGCCCAGCCTTCAATATAATAAAAACTTCATATAAAAATTGTTACAGGGTAGACACCATGTCTCCAAACCCATTACTGATCATAGTAGTGAGGACAGCAAGCCTTCATGGTGGTCCAGTAAGGCTCCTGAAGAAATAAAAAGAAAGAAAGAAAAAAAAGGATTTCAATGTGGATTGTGGCTTTTCATTACTCTGGTTGCTTATGTGTAGCAACAGATTCATAATGTGAAGGCAGTTAAAGCAATGTTAATTCTCTACATTCAGCTCCTATGTCTTGCAAATACATGGTTTGAGTTCACAGCATTCAGCCTTGGGAAAATGCCTATTTTTGTGGTATACTTGGTTGAAAATAATACTGCACCACAGTAGATTCTGCATCAGTTACTGGGTGTATATAATGAGATCAATTCACTCATTTGATTTTCTGCTTAACCAGGGACTTTGCACTTGTTGAGTATTACCGAATTTGTCTCCACTGGGAAAAAGAAAAGATTTAGATTTATTCTAACAAGATATTGTATCAAGGTGAAATTAAACTGCAGAAAAGAATGAGTACTACTGTAAAACCTAGTATTAATTTCAAGTGCAATTATGGCAAAAGCACTCCTTGTTAAAGCACAGATTGCCTTTTATTCTTCTCTATTTTTTCCCCAGAGTGCACAGTAGAAGAAACAGATTGACCTCAGGGCTTTTCTGGTTTTTTTGTTCTTATTGTTAAAAAATGGTTCTAAATAGTTGGAAAAAGCATAGCTGTTCTCAGAAGGTCATGAATGTTCTCACTTAAACCTCATGAGTAGTAGAAGTCTCAGTAGTCCATATTAAAAGAACAGAAAGTAGTTACTAGGAAAAGAGAGGTCATTATCTCCTGTAACTCTAAACGGAAATGCGGGGTGAATCTGGTAGCCGTGGTGCCAGAGGAAGCTGATGCTACATATTAGAAAGATGAAACATTCCCCGAGGATCCTGGAAACCCACAGCATAACTGATCATCTGAAAGACCAGCAGTAAAGTGAAATAGTCTTTATCCAAATCCAAAAAACCTTTGCACTTGAAAATATCTTGGCAAATAAAGCATATCATTCCAAAGGAGGAAAGGGTTACAAAGAAAACAGTACCAAAATCCACTTTTGAACTTTGAAGTTTGCAAGCACTTCTTAGCAGTCTCTTTTGGCAACCTGTCCCCAGGCTATGAGCATGTGCAGTTCCAGACGTGAGTTCTACATCAGCAATGCTTCTGAGAAAGCGGCATTCACAGGTGGGGTGTCTGGGAAGTCAGACTGAATGCAATTTTGGCTTACAAGAGAAAACATCGCTTTTATTACACACCACATGTAAAAATAGATGCATTGAATCTTTGAATTTTTGGGTAGACATGGAATGATATGGCCACCTAAATGAATGACTGATCATCTTCTTGGAACAGGGAATGATACAATTTTGTTCCTCAGAAAAGTCATTTTTCTGACGTTACATAACCACAACTCCAGAATGTCCAAAGGTGTAAACTTTTTCTAACATGTTTGATCTTTTTAACTTTGTGACTATGCAGAGCTCTTCATAAATGTTTTACCAAAATTATTCTGCAGGCAAAAGCATCAGAGGAGAGTCAGAAAATGACTCACAGTCTCTTAATCAGATACGAGTGACGAGGCAGCTCTGATGTTGCAGTGGGAAGGGGTTATTGGTGTTGATTAAATCATCTGAGAATGACATCCATGTGCGCTTGTGGCCCAAGTCATTGAGCAGGTGGCACGCCATGCTGAGGCATGCATTGACTTCCTGGCACCCCTCTGCTGCAGTTCTGGGGCAAAATGCAGAACAACAGTCATGTTCTCTGCACAGAGTGCTTACTGATTTATATGTATATGTATTTTTCTCCATAGCAATAATCAAATCCCTCAGTCCTGACACAAAAGAACAGCAGGAAGACATGTGACTACTTTTTTTGTGTTTCACTTCTATCAGATAAATGCACATAGTTTGAAGTACCATAGATTCAACACACATTTATAATTAACTTATGACTCTGCTCAACACTCTGTGTTAGAGGCTCAAGCATCAGACAAACTAAATTGGTAAACCAAGTGCAATCCACAGATTTAAATTAGAATCCTCATTCATACTGGACAGAGTGTGCACTCACGCCCATGCAGGAAACAGAAATACATTTATTTTATAAAAAGAAAAAGAATTTCTTATGCCATCACATGGAATCTTTGGGAAAACAAGCACAATTGCTGTAAAGGAAAAGTATATACTTAAAACTACTAGAAATCTGCAGCAGTAAAATAATGGAAAAAAATCAGCAGGCATAACTTATTTCAGCATTCAGGAGCTTTTATCACAATAATATAGATGGAAGTAAGAAAGAAAAAGTGATGACACGTTAAAATAATTTATTAGTCATTAAACACTGTATGAGGTACTGCCATTCCTGTGTTATTCCAGTGCTATTTAACTGAATTCTGTTTATGCTCACATTTTTCTGTAATTTGTTTACACTGATTTGGTGGCCTACAGTAAACTTATCATATTCGGCTAATTGCAGGAAGGTTTTAAAATAACATCAAGCATTTGGCTTACCTTTTGATCTTACCTAGTTAAATGAGAGTGAATACACAAACAACTATGAAGATCCTATGAAAATCCTGTGAAGATATTTTGTTTGTGTCCTACTGGGGACAAAACATGATGTGAGCTGCAGCTGGCATTAACCTGTACTGAGAGTGCATCAGCTCCTCCACCAGCATCAGCTGCATTAATTCCTTTTTACATGTGAAGTCCAATTTTTTTGTGTCTTACCGTCTGGGTCTGCAAATGGTGGAAGGTCAGAAGTGCTGCAGGGAATCAGCCACTGCTGCAGGGACAGCCAGCCATCCCTGTTCAAGGCTCTGTTTCCTGAATCTTTCATTAAAATGGCTTTAAGAGGCTGTTGCCCATCATAATTTTCATAGTTCATGAACATTTCTGCTTCACAACACATGATTTTATTGGGAAAAAATGGCAATGCAAAGAATAGCTGAAAAGTAACTAGCTACCTTTACATCATTCTAATTCACTTATCCTTACCACATGACGCTTTTCTGCATATGTAGATTTTCTCTATGTTCTCTTTTTTATCATGCTGTGTCTTCAAGAAAAAGTTCAAGCAGCAGCCCTGGATATAAATGCTGCTATGATCATAGTACCAAACTAAATCAACCACATACTTCTATTTTGGGATAAACTACATTCTACATTGCAACACTACCCTGGGTATTGTGGCTGCTCGGTGACTGTTATTGTTATGAATTGCTTTCTCAGGTCTTCGGGGACTGCAGGATCCAATCAATCATCGGGGAAAGTGCTGAAGTTTAAATTCAGAATATCTTTCCATTAAAATTTTAAATTAAATGTATCTTCACTGTGCTAAACCACGCAGCAAACAAGCCTCCACAATTTCATATTAAAAATCCTTTCATTTCTGCTTATCTTTTATTAATTCCTACCACCATTCATCCCACATCTGAATCAAGAAGCAGCCACACTCAGTGTTAAGTAATTGATATGTGCCCTGCAAGAACTGTTGCACGCCACTAGGCACGACGCAAATGTTCAACAAGGTACAAGCACAGATAGAGCTGGCATTTCTGCCTCCATGGCTTCTAGCCACCACAGAAGGTCTCCCTGCGTGCTGGTTTTCAACAAGAGGCTGCTCTGCGACAAGCCAGTTCTGTCATCCCTGCATGACTGCCTCCGGTAAAATCAATTGGTCTTGCTGCATGAACAGCAACTAGCACGAAGGAGGGAGCAAGCCACAGGAGGCTGATTGCTCTGTGTTGGCCATAAGAGCCTCACTGGGCACTTTAGGCAGTGATGCAGTCTGGCACTTCCACAGCGCCTTTTACCTGGAAATCTGACGGTGTTCTCAAGAGGAAGCCTCTCATTTTCGGCTTACAGTGTTACTGTTGAGGTAAGCTCACCAGTTGGCCTTTTTTGTTCATTTGTTTCGTGGTTGTTTTTGAGCCCTACTGGACAACTAATGCGATATCAGCTACCAAGGAAAAGGAGTACATTCAGAAATAAAGTATTCCATACTTCCACAAAACATGTCTAAAAATGTGATGTTACGGGTTATGCATGGAACAAATACGTGATGACCCTGCCATTAAGGCTTATGGCTAGCATGTCTTCAGGCTATGAATACATCTCACATGGTAAATAAAGAGAAGGCTGAACCCTTCAAAAAGAATTAATTCTTTCTTTATTTTTTTTTTCTATCTACAAAGATCCATTTTCAATTCAGTGTTGTTTCACAAGGTTTGTTATATATGGCTGTATAACCCTGACGAAATAGCCACAGAAATCAAAAGAATGTGATCAGGTTTGGATATACTGAAAATACAAAGATTTCCTTTTCGTGCAAAAAAATGTCCTTTTCCTGATTAAAAAAAAAAAAAAAAAAAAAGCAGAATTATAGCCATATAGCCATAGAATATCCTGAGTTGAAAGGGACCCAAAAGGATCACAGTATCACAGAATACCCCCAGTTGGAAAGGACACAGAGGACCCAAACCCTGTGTCTGAGGGCACTGCCCAGATGCTCCCTTGCCCGGTGGCAGCGCTGGGCCTGCTGCACCCCAGGGTATGGTTGGCCCTTTGGACTCCAGGGCACACTGCTGCCTCATGTTTGGCTTACCATCAGCCAGAACACCCTGATCCCTTTCTGTGGTGCTGCTCTCCAGCATCTCATCCCCCCAGTCCATATGTATAGCCAGAACTGCCCTTTCTTGGGTGCAGAATTCAGCACTTGCTCTGGTTAAATGGACCCATTTTACCAGCTATAACAGTGGCAGTTTTAGGAGGCAGATTACTGTATAACCTTCTGTGCTGAGGGCAATGCCACCACAAAAGACAGTTGCTGACAGCAGGACCAGGTGGGCAGGAGCTCTGTATCCCACCTGTAAGTGCCTGCTGGTGCTATTAAGGACGGTGCAGGACCCAGCAGGAAGTGGGGCTGGAACCAGTGACTGCTTCCGGGTGGTATGAAGTCAGCAGAGGCTCTTCTCACGAAGCAGGCAGGATGTCACCTTCCTTATCTGCACAAGCCTTGCGTCTGTCCAAGCACTGAAGTGGCTATTATTGTCTCTGGGCAAAGAATTCTGAGTGCTTCTCTGCCTCACCTGCGCTTAGGTTTTCAAAGCTGTGCAAAAGCCAAAGAAAGAATTGCAATATAACGTCATGCTAGGTGGGCAGTTGGACTAGATGTTCTCAGAGACCTTTTCCAACCTTAATAGCGCTGTTTTATTCCCAGTGTCTCACTAAAGAGTAAAAAGAAAAGGGCATTATAAAAGAACCGCAGATTGAACAGAAGGCTGTTGTGCTCAGTGCTAGTTTTATGGTGCTGAGGCGAAGTTAGCATGAGTCACTCCTATAACTTACATGGGCATGACACAGAGTTCTGACCTTTAATATCTTCTCTTCCTCTTACCAAAAGTTATAATTATTTATTGAAAGCTTGGATCCACTTTCTTTTCCTACCATTTAGCCCCTTTATGTTTGGCATTTTGCCATTTTCCTGGTGTGCATATTCCATCTGGGTATTTCCATGGCCCTTAGTGCTGCAGTAGATGAGTGCTCCCAGAATTCATAGATTTTATTCAATCCGTACCTCATGTTATACTTGGCAATTAGAGACTCAGGGAGCTTTTGCTTCTGGTCACAGTCACACACACTACGGCACAACCAGGAACTGGAGGAGATGCATACTGTATTTTAGTTGTAGCAGCAGATCTGTGCTTCAACTCAACTTCCTTTCTAATCCAGTTTGGAAAGAAATGGTATTTAAGAGATCTGAAAAGGATGGAGGAGAAAAGCCACACTAACTTCACCCATAAAGTGGATCTCATCCTGTCCGTACTTCTAGCTAACTTTTCTAAGCAGGATGCTGTGTCTTAAAAATAACACTGCCTAAATCTGTTGTAATGTACAGCTCAAACAAACTGAAACACAAATAAGGAAAAATAATTCACATAAACTCCTATGAAAAAAAAAAAGATAATTTCTAGAGTATTTTTGCCTTCTTTCTGTGTATGTACATGCGTATCAGGGTATGTGCATGCATGTGGAGTTACACACACATACACACATAAAATTGTAAGGTGGTATATAGTGCAATCACCCGCACATGTTTGATGGGCAACATTCAGCAAACAAGTCTTCATACAAAAAGACTGGTAGGCTACATGAGGAGCTACAGTTTGCAGTCTTCTTACAGCTGCCAGAGAATATAAGGATTCCAAGTGTGTAATAGCGCATGCACTATTCAGGAGAAGTCAAACAGAAGCATTATCCATCACAGTCACGGTGAGAGGACATTCTGCTCACTTCATCTTGGCCAAGTGACTGCAGAGACCTGACCGATATTCTGTTACCTAGAAAAGGAAGAGGTGAGGAGAAATGATCATTCTATTGTTATCGAAGTCTAGTACCCATCCTTTGAGGTAAGGCCAAGTCTCCATGCCTGGGAGGGATGTAGCTTTTGTGTAGCTTTTGTAGCTTTTGAACTTCTGAGGAGCCAACCAGCGCTTAAGGAGATGGCTCAGAGGCAGGCAGCAGGGAACAAACACAGACTGCCAGCTTTTAGCTGAAATAATGCTCTTCTAGTTAATCTGAAGTTCCTATTCAGATGGTTGATATCTTGAATAACTGTACAACCACAGAGCAAAGCTAACTGAAAGTGTAATGGGAAGAATGACAAGAGCAAACAAAGTCTGCAGGACTGCATCTGAGCGCACACCAAATTTTGTCCTTCCTCCACTCCTTGGTGATGGAAAAAAACCACAAAGACGATACAACCTTTCTGAGTTCAGATTTACCTTCTTACTACCTGCTTAGAAAGCTGAAACTAATCCTGACTAGACAGAGTGAGTAGCTGCTGCTTTATTTCACAAGAAGATATTAAAAATAAAGCAGCCAAAGAGGATAACCATTTTTTAGTGCACACAGTATGTTTCATTTTCCTTGTCAGCCTTGCAGACTAAGCAATTCAACAAGAAAGTACTACTGATCGTGAGAGGGCACTTGATTGCAAGAAATCACATTTATTTAGCTCATGTCTGGACTGTGTATTGCTTTAAAATAATTGCTTGCCTTTCTTTCTTTTTAAACATCTGAGGAAGAAGCATTTTCATTGGAAGAAATACTTCCCACATACTTACCAATCAAGTTCTGTCTTCTTATGAGCCTGAACCTCTGTGCTCTTTCTACTGTTAGACACGGACTGTAAATGCAGACATAGGTAGGACTGTCATTTGCACCTGCTGGGGTGGATATTTCTTAGTCCACATCAGTGGCAGCAGCAGGGTCTGAGGACCCTCGGGTTTTATTTTTCTATGGGAGTTGGTGAGCAGGAAAAATGTGCAGTGCTGGTTGGGCTCTGGCAAGGAACCGGGCAAGTACTGCACTGGGAATAGCTGCGTCTTTATAGCTGCTACGCAGAGATGCTCAGCACACTGTAAAACATCAGCTGATGCTTTTGCAGTCCAGGCAAGGATGGAATTAATAAATTATGAATAAAGAAATTTCAGGAGTGTCCTTGCAGGCAAGATCTGTGAGATGGACAGCTTGTGAGATGGACTTCAGCAAAAGTATTTGGACTTTGTTCAGTTTTCTGTGCCTTCTGATCCATGAATGATGGAAAATAAATCAGAGTACTTTTGTAAAATGCCTTGTAATAGCCATTATTCACAATATCTGTTACTATAAAGTGCAAGAAGCATGGCATATTATTATCTACAATCCATTCACCTAAGGACTTTCTCAACAGTTCTGCATTCCAAATAGCTTTGCCTATTTCAAAGGACATTAAAAAGCTTATTTTCCTCATTACCTATAAAATTAGTGCTTTAAAATTCTTTTTTCCTTACAACAGGGTATTGGAGTGCTGTGTGCATCAAGGATACTATTGACATATTCAGTGAGATATATTTAGCCTAGTGGAAAAAATAAAAACTTGAGAAAGGTCATTTCTTTCCCTGTGCTAATTAAATTGCTTTGGAAGGAGATTATATCACGATGGTGACCAGCAAGCTAGCCAGAGCAGACACCAGTCTGCAGTAGGTAGCTTTTGTGAAAGTGTTGATGTAAGAGTGGCTGACAGGGACATAGGCAAATATGCTAATAGGTTGCCAGTGAGTCACTGAAAAGAAGATTTCTTTCTTTGATGCTTTGATTTCACAAAAGCAGGGAAAACAGACATGTGTCTTAAAAAGAGATCATTTTCATCCATTTTTTATTCCATTTCTTATTAACTAAGTGCAGCGCTGTATGTGTGCTTTTTAGCAAGAGAACCTGCTGTTAACTGGAAACATGCATAGTGATAACTGTAAATCACAGTTACCTGAAAGCCTGCATCTTTGGAACGCGTGTTTCTAATAATACAACTTCTGAAAAAATGGGGATGCTCTGAATAAATAATGAGACACTAATTTTTCTCCAGGTGTGACTGGGCTGATGCTATAACAAATTTACCACGGTTGACCTAAAATGTGAGTGTTCTCACCACTCGGCTCAGTAAACCCAGCTTTCAAGTTGTCTGGAACTTGACATTATCTTTCCTTTTCCACCCATGTGGACTCCTTCAGTACATGCCAGAATGACACTCCTCGGTTTTGTTTTTTATATCTTTCCTTTTGTCATGAGCCTTAATCAATAGTTGGCTGTTCTTCAGCAAGAGTTTGCAGCCTAATGAGCAAAGCAAGCAAACGACTCCAGAACAACCACAAGGTGGGGTTAGGTTATTGACGATCTGACCAGTCCAGAGAACGAATTAATGGTCACATCAGTCTTCACTTCCTTCCCTCTGAAATCCTCTGCACTTCTGTCATATGTATTTTTTCGTAATGAAATCATCTCTTCCTCTGTTAAGCAGGAGAATTCTGTTCAGCCACTCTGTAACTCTTATGTCCACCAACGATAATTGCAGCAAACATCCTTTAGTCCATTTGCCTGTGCTGTGTACATTAGCACAAGTCTCTGCTCTGTGATTTCTGTCTGTGGAGAGAGCAACAGCTAATTTTTCCAAAAGCCTCTGCTGATCTCCTACAGATCACTTTGATAATTCAGAAAATACATTTGCTGTTAGAGCTAAATTTTGTTGATGACTAATTAATGACATCGGGACTGTGTAATCTGCTCACCCAGGTGACTGTGACTTTCAAATGACCGTAAACACATCTTAATGCTTTCATGAGCATACAGCACAAGTAGCCTAGGACGTGTCTCTTGCAGTAGTGGCTTTTGTTATCTTGGATGAGATTGTCACTGCCTTTCAAAATCCATATATTTATAATACCTGCACAAAGCAATTGGTTAACTCTAAACTAAATGATTATTTTAACTACAGCAATCAAAAAAATGAAATTAGGGGGAAGGGAAAGGGGAGCTGCATAGCATGTTAACTGTCACATGCTCAATGAGAGTTCCCAGAGTGGATGTGAGGAATCCACGAGTAAATGATTTTGCAGAAGATCAGGAGTCAAATCCAGATGCCAAAGTCTTGGCATCAGCAAAAGGGCATTGTGGCTGGGGATCCAAAAGGCATTGACTGGGATTTCATGTGGGGAGATTAGATTTAGAATATTAAGTTACTTGCCAACTATTTCAAAATGTCATCTTTAAATTAGAATTAATTGCCAAAATCTGCTGTCAGTCATCAGAACAGCTGAAAGTACACCTTCACCCATCTGGACGTGACTGTCCACTCCAGGACATCTCCTTCCCGACATCCAACTTGGATGTGCAGAATAGCAGCCCAGCGTTTCTAAGAACATTTCACATTAGCTGTAATTACATGGTGAAGTACAAACTAACAAGCTGCATCTACTCAGTATTAAGGATTAATGATCTGAGCTTTTGGTACTTACTTCCCTATAGGGTAGCAAATTCACTAAAATCATGCTTCAATAGATACAAAAAGTGTGATAGACAGCGTACGTAGAATATATGTATAGAAATATTATTTTTTTCTTCTTTTCCCATTGTTTATCTTCCACTTCCACGCTGTCTTCACCATCTTCCCCTTGCCATCCATTTTCCCCATCACAAAACTAGTCCTTTCCTTTAGAATCCCCCCATGCCATCCATTTCA
The DNA here is from genome assembly GCF_016699485.2 of Gallus gallus. Taxonomy (NCBI): domain Eukaryota; kingdom Metazoa; phylum Chordata; class Aves; order Galliformes; family Phasianidae; genus Gallus; species Gallus gallus. Next base: position 57,926,174 of record NC_052572.1, read on the forward strand.
CAGCGAAGCTGTGGTCTTTCTTGCACCTTTGACTCTGATCAGCTGTCTCTACCTGGGTGTTTCCTCTACCTCACAAGGGTAGCAGAAAGCAATGTGCCCAAGCAGCAGGTGCCTCCAAAGACCTGGATGTCCAGTCTGCCTCAATTTGGTGTCAGTTTCTCTTTGTGTGCGCATTTTGAGCCTTTTCTAAGGCCACACCCAGTTGCAATAGTACTAAAAAAAAAAAAAAAAAAAAAAAAAAGACTGTGTTTTATCAGAGTATGAGTTACTTAAAAAAAAAAAAGACAGCTTACCATTCTTTTGGAACCTCTCGTAAGTCCACATCTTTCCTTCTTCACCTCTGGCTAGGCAATGTGTGCATAGATTCTGGTCCAGTTCATCACCATGATAAACCAGAGTGGAAGGAATTTCAGCCCCCTCATTTAGTTGGATTTTGGTTTAAAGTTGACTTGTCACTTCAAAGCAAGCCTACCTCTCAGTTTTGCATCAGTTGTATAGGATATAGTTAAAAGGGACTCTCAGACTAGATGACCTTTAAAGATTCCTTCCAACTCAAATGATTCTATGATCCTATGACGTTTACCATAGACATCAAATCCTCAGGCACAGTGTAGCCTTTCAGCAAGCCTATGAGCTTGCAAAACAGTTAGTAATTCCAACTATAAATGCAACCAAATATTTCAGGTGAGGTTTTGGTGGCTATTTTTGGTGAGAGCTTCTTGAAAACGCTTCCATACCTATTTAGTAACAACTGCATGGATCACTTTTATCTGTGTGACTGCGGGACCGAAGAGCACCAATGGGGTGTTGCTGTGGGCACCAAATAGATGGACTGAAGTAATCCCCACATTAAGGCAGATAAAAAAGTGTGGGAGAAAGGGAAAAAGAGTATTTTTGAAATATAGTGAGATCTGGGCTGCCTGGGACGCTTGATAGCTGTCCTGGGCTCCAGTCAGGCATCCAAACAAGCAGTAGATTCCTGCTTTCCTGGGTTACAAACCCCATTGTCAGGCTCGCTCCTCAGCTAAAATACCTGCCTTCTGAAAATACACCACAGATTTCTTATTATGTTGTTTCTGTGGCTGTTTGCATGAGTAAATCTTATAGTCAGGCAACGCATGAATAGTGCGGCACGTATAATTTACTCAATGTATTCAGGAATGCTAAGCATCATGCTCTCATCAGTGGAATTGGCTGATTTTGAATATGTTTTTATTTCTTGGCAGTTAGGTTTATATGCAAATTTTGCACTTGTGTGTACATCCCAAATAAATCGCACTATTTTTTTTTTAAGAAAAGACAGCCAGACTTGCAGTGAGACAGCTGGCCTGGAGAGTCAGACACAAGGGGAAATGTGGGAGGGAGAGAAAAGGCAGCTCTGGATGGAAATGGTGGCACAAGCTCCTGCCTGAAGGCCTGCAGAAGCGTGCTGCGTGTGCCCTGTCTGACCAGCCCATGGGGCCTTCACCTCCTGGAGGATGGTGCCAAACCACCACCACTGGCATTACGCTCTGTCAGCCGGCACTCTGTGTGGCATAAAGAGTGCTCAGGGCTCCTTTATCCTGGACTGCTGTAAATCACAAGCAAACCCAAACAATAGGAGAGTTAGGAAAGAGTGAAAGAACTATCACAATATATATATATATATTTATAAGAGCCTTACCCTTTCTTTTACTTTGCACCCATTCTAACTTTGTTCTGGGATCTCTCCTCTTGGACTTGTGTTGTTGCAGTGGGTACCCTTGGCTCAGCCTCGCCCAGGGGTCCAGCTCAGGGGAGCCTCTTGCTTGCTGTTGGTGGCACCCAGGGGTAAACCAAAGGCTCGCCCACTGCCTTCAGAGCCTCCACTCCTGCTGTCCGGCTTCAATTCTACCTCACCATTCCTGGGGAACAGCTAGAAATATCCTTGTGCCCACATTGAAGAACAGAGAGTGTTTAGTATGCAGAAAGCTTCCTTTCTTCCCTTCTCCTCCCTTTTTTTTTTTTCCTTTCTTTTTTTTTTTTTTCCTTTTAGTTTTAATTGGAGAGCCGGGAGAGCTGTAACAGCGAGAAGCTATTATGGCACAGCCTGTCAGCTGTAGCGCTGGCAGGCGGGTGTCTGAGGGCTGTTGTCTGAGGGTTGTGCCTTCGGTTTGCTGATAGGAGCCTCGCATGAAGAATATCTACAGTGCTAATCAGGCCCTCTGAAGCAGCCTGCGGGCTCTGGAGAAAGAAAGCAAAATTCCAGCCATGATTGCAAGCTTCCCAGCTCCTGACAGGGAACAAGGAGGATAGGAGTCAAACCCTGGGGCTGGTTTCTAATTAGGAAGACAATGAGACATTTGAAACGAGATAGCTGCAATTAGGATGAGAGGAACTACAGAGATCAAGAGAAATACTTCTTCATAGGAGCAAGCTGATGCTTCTCTCAAAGGGAATGTGTGGGGTGGGGAGATGGGGGGGAAGGTAGCCTGCTTGAAAGAGACTAGTAATGTAAATTGGACAGAAAACTCAGCATACAGAGAAAAATTGTCTCCTCCCAGCTTTTAACTGATTTCAAAGGAATCAGGGTTTCACTGAAAAAATAAAGGAATACTGTTATTATGGCATCTTGGTTAGCAGTATATTGTTGTTTTTCTCTTACCTTCATGTTGGAAACAGCACATATGACTGCTCTTATAATTTCTGAGATTCCTGGAGGAACACAGTACTGCTGTGATATTTCAGAAAGAGAAGACAATATTTAAAAATCCAGGCAGTGAAAATTCAGTGGTCTTTCAGCCAACTCTTCTCCCAGGTCAGCAAGCCCAACTGGACCATTCATAGGGATAATGAGAAGCTTGTGACTACATGACACAGGGTTTCTGTCACTGGGTTGCTTGCTTGCTTAACCTACACCTTTCTTCTCTAACAGAAGTGCCCTTGCTGAGAACTGAAAAGAGACTCGAAGACAATGTTCACTCACGCATGCGTTCACATAAAGAAATGGGGAGGAGGACAAGTATTAAGTATTTGCCTGAATGGCCAAGAAGGCCAATGGCCTCCTGGCTTGCATCAGAAATAGTGCAGGAGCAGGGAGGTGATTGTCCTTCTGTGCTCAGCTCTGGTGAGGCTATACCTCAAGTGCTGCGTTCAAGTTTGGGCCCCTCACTACGGGAACAACACTGAAGCCCTGGAGTGTGTTCAGAGAAGGGCAATGAAACAGTGAGGGGCCTGGAGCACAAGTCTTATGGGGAGCAGCTGAGGGAGCTGGACTTCAGTCTGGAGAAGAGGAGGGTCAGGGGAGACCTCATAGCTCTTTACAACTGCCTGAAAGAAGGTTGTGGTGAGGTGGGGGACGGCCTCTTGTGCCAAGTAACCGCAATAAGATGACAAGGAATGGGCTCAGGTTGCACAAGGGAGGTTCGTATTGGACATTAGGAATAATTTTTTCTCAGAAATAGTGGTGAGGCATTGGAGCATGTTGCCCAAGGAGGGAGTAAAGACACTGTCCCTGGAGATGTTTAAGGAAAGGGTAGGTGCAGTACTTAGGGACATGGTTTATTGGGCAATATTGGTGACAGGTGGACTAGGTGATCTTGGAGGTCTTTTCCAACCTGAATGATTCTATGATTCTATGATTCATAGAATTCTAGATTGTATTCAGTCATGACAAATGACAATGAAGATGATTCTGTTACCAAAACTTATGAAAAATAAATTCTTCAAAAATCATAGAATCATATAGTTACAGAATCATATACTGGTTTGGGTTGAAAGGGACCATAAGGAACTTCTAGTTGCCACCTACCAGCTCAGGCTGCCCAGGGCCCCATCCAACCTGATGTTGAGCACCTTCAGTGTTAGGGCAGCCATAGCTTCTTTGGGCAGCTGTGCCAGTGCCTCACCATCCTCTGAGTAAAGAATTTCCTTCTGATATCTAACCTAAATTTTCCTTCTTTCAGTTTGAAACTATTCCCCCTTGTCCTGTCATTATCAGACTGTGTTAAAAGTTGGTCTGCCTCCTGTTTCTAAGCTCTCCTCAAGTACTGGAATGCAACATAGCCTTCTCTTCTCAAGGCTGAAAAAATTGAGCTTTTTCAGCCTTTCCTCATAGGTGAGGTGCTCCAACCCTCTCATCTTCTTCAGGGTGTTGTAGGAGGCATCCTTCAGCATCACAATTTTTTTTAATTAAAAATCTCACTTTACCACTGAAGGGAATAAGAAAGGTGATTTAATTTTTCCAGTCTAAAGGTTGCTCATATTTATAGTTTTCTAATGCTGTTCATTCATAATTACAGCTTGGAAGTGACCTGTTCATCTCCAGGAAACTGGAGATGAAATTTTAAGCATCTGATGAATACTGCTTCAGCATATGTTGAGTGCAGAGCTGCTGACATTTCCCTAAAAGTTACTTACCAGCAGCACTACTTATCATATTTCTCTGAGATTTTATGAGTGGAGTCAATGCTTTACAAAAATGAAGGCAATCTGGGGAAGGTTTTGCTGGAAATGCCAAACAGATCTCAGAGCTGTAGAAGTTAAGGTCAAAAAAAAGAGGGAGTGCATAAGTTAAATTCCTTCTGACGCTCTTCTTGAAGCAACAATACTTGAGTGCCACAGAAAAGCAGAGGTTTCCAACTCTAAAAATAAACTCGAAGTCGAGCATAGTGCAGCAGCCATCTTTCCTTCATCTCCCCAGAGCTTCGGCTGGAAGGATTCAGGCCGCTGCATTTCATCTGCTGTTTAAATTGAAAGCCTCGAAACAAGCCGCCAACAAGTGTTTTGACATGAAGAACTTGCCTTAAGGGGTTCTACTTCTTCATCACATTTTCTTTCTTCTTTGCTACTTCTGTTTTCAAGCTCTCAGGAATATAGCAGTGCTGAGTCCTCTCACAGAGCCAGAGTGCAAGCTTGATTCTCATCTATTTTAGATCAAAAGAAAAAGAAAAAAAATCAGAGAATTGCACAGAGAGAGCACATTGAAGTGTTTTAAAGAAAAACAAAACAAAACACTGAGATCAAGAACTTCTTTTTATTAGAGAATTGCAACAAAGACAAAATAGTCTGGCAACTATGCGGCTGTTTGGAGAAAAGACAGCAGGAGACCTGTGACCCTGAACAGTGCTGGCTCCACAGCACTAGCAGTGGTCACCCTCATTGAATAACTCCATGGCAGCCCTGAGGCACAGCCCAGAGAGGAGAAATCAGCAAACCATGGTGAGGTGATGGGTCACATGTGCTTCCCAAACCTGTCAACCTCCTTGGTGCAGCCTGGAGGCAGCAGAATGTCCCTGGTTCTGCTGGCCCTGTCCTCTCCTCTGTGAAGGAGAAGCCACATGGAAGGCTTTTGAGGCCAACTGAGAGAAAAAAGAGCACGAGTGGTATCCAAGTGACTCAGTTGTGATTTTCCCTGTTTGTAGATTACTGTTTTCCCGTGTTTTGTGCATGTAAAGTTTTGGAGGAGCAAACTGAAGCCATTTTCGCCTTTTCCATTAAATGATGCTGAAATGATCAAAGGCAGAGGCGAGACTGAATGTACATAAAATACTTTATCTCTTTCCTTTATTAAATCTTCACAAATACTTCTAAGGAATTGTAGAAATTATGATGGGCGGGTTCTCGACTAAGGATCAAAATAGAATTTGTGTATGGCAAAACAATCCTTGTTTTAATAGCCTAGGTATGTGAAGAGCCATCTAGTCTCTGTGTTCGGGTGTACATCTCTGTAATGTGACACAGGGAAGAAGGCCCTTCAGTGACCCGGCTTATCATGGCTGTCTCAGGAGCTGGAGCTGACTCATCTTTGACTTGCTCTTCCTTTGCAGGGAGCTGCAGCAGTAAGATATATTAACAGCTGTACAACATGTTATCATGGCTCTTCTTGGCGACATTGACTGCTTAATCAGTAGGGGAAACTTACAAGTTCTCTTTGTCTACATAAATACAGAATCCATCGTTTAGTTCAGACACGCTTCTGCTGTTTAACTGGAGACAGGAATACACCATCCCTAGCACCAGCTCTATGATTGCCTCTGGGGAGGCTGGGGCAGATGGGAACAGTGCCACAATGCCTAAAGCTGCAGCACAAGAGAACATCAGGGTAAATGCCATGCACTGGTGGAAGTAATGCTAAAGACATGAAAAAACTGCAGCTCCATTGTCCATGTTTTTGCTGTGTGTAACATATTGAATTCTATGCCTTTCTGCAAACAAAATTGTCCCTTGATACGTTCAATAGGTACTAGTGCTTTTTTTGTTTGTTTGTTTTTGTTTTTTCCACCCTAAATGGAATTTACTGCTGCTGTTTCACAGACATATCTTCACTTCTGTTCAGTATTGGCAAAGTGCACTGTAGAGAAAGGGGTTTAAAAGTTCTCAACAAGAGTGACTGGTTCTTACCTATTGTCATCTTGCCCATCTCGTCCTTGCATTGCAGGGCAAAGATAACTTGCTCTAAGAGAAAACATGAAGAAAATAAGATTGAAAACAGACTTACAGTGAATAAGAGAAATGCAGACCACTGAATTTTTAACACACTGTCTGGATAGAACAATGGCCTGAATTTTGGGATGTCCACATTTTGTACATCCTGCTGCATGGTCTTTGGCACATCACCATACTTTCCTATCCCTCCAGTTTTCTTCTTCATAAGAAAATATAGCAATTCTGATTTCCACTGCAAAGAACAAACAGATGAATCATGCTGTATTAATGATAGATCTTTTAACTTCTCTCTAAGGAAATAATGTGAGAGTGTTAAATTAATTGGAATTTATTTTCATTATTTTCTTTGCATTTGAAAAATCAGAATTTGTCTATTATGTTAGGATTATTTTCATCCATGATTTTTGGCTTTTTTCATTTGAAATCTTGAGACTGACAAACTGGTTTCAGAAATTACATTAGAACTTCAGTTCTGAATGGGTTTGGGGCTTTTTTATTTTCTGTTTTCTTCCTTTTCTTTTAACTGGCATAACATTGCAAGACTTTTTATTTCCATATCCCTAGGTCTGCTTTCTTTTGTTCTGCACATATTCTTGTTTCACTGTTTGCCCAAGTCAAAAGGTGAGGTGGAAGCCTCCAGTCAGAAAAAGAGATTGATAACCTCACTCATTGCTGACTTTCCACAGAAAATCACTTGCCCTGGAACTACAGTCAAGATGATGTTCAGAAAGGCAGACAGACAGGGAATGGGGCTTGATACCAAACATGGCATTGACATGTGAGTGCCTGGGGAGCATCACACTGATAAATAAGATAATGTCGGTGAATATTTATTACTCTGGGAAAAGGATGGATTATTACTGACGGAAGCAATTTGATAAAATATCAAAATTCTGTTCCAAAATCTTTTAAATAAAGGATGAAAGGGAAGGGAAGGGAAGGGAAGGGAAGGGAAGGGAAGGGAAGGGAAGGGAAGGGAAGGGAAGGGAAGGGAAGGGAAGGGAAGGGAAGGGAAGGGAAGGGAAGGGAAGGGAAGGGAAGGGAAGGGAAGGGAAGGGAAGGGAAGGGAAGGGAAGGGAAGGGAAGGGAACGGAAGGGAAGGGAAGGGGCTCTTAATTCTGAGAAGTGTAGCGATAGAATGAATGACAGGGACACTTTGAATTCAGCAGCATCTTCAAACCACCCCCTCACGTCTCTGAAGTCATCTGAGTAGGTGATACATGCACTGCGATAGTGCAAACAAACATCTGCTTCAGTGGGTGTGTGCTTACTCACTCCAACATGCTCTTGAATCTAATTGGGAATTTCCAGGCATATATTGTTCACACGTTCTCCAAAATAACTTTTAAGTATAAAGTGTATGAATTAATCATCCTTTTAATCCAGTAACAGCTGTGCTATATCTGTTCAATCACGAGATAGTTATTTCTATCCTGGGTATTCAGGATGCTGAATAAAATGGAGTATTTTCGTATTTTCTTTTTTTGTCAAGAGGAATTTCCAGCTTTAATAATTAAAGCTGTTGAGTTTGGTTCAGATTGGCAGAGAAGATTTAGCAGAAGTACTGTCCTATAGATTGGGAGAGTGTGGCTGCTTCTGTTTTTTGTATTTCCAGAGCTTCATATAACACTGAGGTACACAGGCACAGCAGCATGAGTGTCCTACAGTTCAGAGTCCGGATGTGTACACCAAATAGGAGCATGAGTCCACGATGTCTCCTTGTTGCCAGTGAGGACAACTGGTGTACCACGTGGCAACTCGAATGGGATGCAGTTGGCTGTTCTGGTTGTCTGTTGGCCTTGTTGCACCATGCAGCTGCCAGTTCTACTGTGAATTTTGACAGGTCATTTAAGACAGTTCTATAATGTAGAATGCAGTGCAGAGTGCCATTTGTGAGCATGACTGAGGCAGGCATGCATGTTGCACTTATGGATCAATTGAGAGTGCTCAACTCTGCCCAGGTTACTTCTATCTATCTGTAAATCAGGGAATAACACATTCCTGCTTGTGGATGAAGAGAAATATGTTAAAAATCTGAGAGACAGTGAACATTCAGTATTACCATGGAGAAATACACTCCCATATACTCCCAACTCTACTGACTCCGACACAGGTTTTCAGGTACTTATTGTTCTGCTTGGAATGAGATGCAAAAGTTGCACAACAGATACCCAGAAGACGGATTTTCCAATGAAGGAGAAGAGCTGCTGGGGATCCTTGCTCGCTTGGGACCTGCATGCTGAGTGCTGACCTGCACTGGGTGCTGCTGTCAGATCCACTGCAAGAAGAAGAGATGAGCTGCTGGGTAAGAAGTCTCATGCCTCTGCACAGTCCTTCTCAGGTGCGAGTGAGGCACTGGGAGGCATCCACATTTCTCATGGCAATGGGGCAGTAGGCTGACTGTGATCAGAGTCCTTGCGACTAAATAACAGGAAATGGAATGCAAGGAAAGGAGATTTTCTTTTCTTTCTGGCTTTACACAAAGGGCAGGCTTTTAAGCTGTTCTTCCAACAGTGAATGTAAGCAATTTACAATGCTATAGAATTTCTGATGCTGAGGAAAGTTTCATTGTCATGATTTGAGTGAAAGAGAAAGATCTATACAAATTCTGGCAGGTAAGTGAAAGGAATCTGCTTAAAATTCAGTGTGCTTCACTCTGTATTCAGAAATGGTCATTTAATACCAGAAGCTGTCTTAGCAATTTCATCAGAATGGTACCTTTAAGTTAAACAGCACGATGTTATAGTCTGGAAATATGGTGGAGTGCAACATACTAGTTAAAAAATCGTATCAGATTTCTAGTGAAGAAATCTGTTAAAAGAAAAAAGTTTAGTAGAAAGTAAAATGTCTACAGCAATTCAAAGATGAGCTGGTATGGATTGCCTTCTATATTGATTTTGCTTTCTGCTTAGCAACAGGGCTTAATGCTGGTTCCATAAAAATCCAGAGAAACCTGGAAATATCCTCTTGCTGTTGTAAAAAATTAAAGAGATGAAAGGAAGGAGGGAAGGAGGGAAGGAGGGAAGGAGGGAAGGAAGGAAGGAAGGAAGGAAGGAAGGAAGGAAGGAAGGAAGGAAGGAAGGAAGGAAGGAAGGAAGGAAGGAAGGAAGGAAGGAAGGAAGGAAGGAAGGAAGGAAGGAAGGAAGGAAGGAAGGAAGGAAGGAAGGAAGGAAGGAAGGAAGGAAGGAAGGAAGGAAGGAAGGAAGGGAGGGAGGGAGGGAGGGAGGGAGGGAGGGAGGGAGGAAGATATCTTAGAAAAGTGAATGACCCATTTTTTAAAAGTTCGTTTATTAAGCACAGTATACATTTTTAAGATGAAGCAAATATTCCTTTGATTTTGGCAACCTTTTCTATCTCCCTTTCTAACAACACTTAATTGAGTGCATTCATCAGAAAGCACAATTTTGCCTGTGATGAGACATGATCAACCTGGAAGACACAGAAGATACTTAATATTTTCAGATGTCACTGGAATTAAGTTTAGTTTGTTGCGTGCTATATTTTCTTTGCTTGCGTGATTAGCCTCTTTAGCTCTGTGTGGATCACTCTGCAGTCTTAACATACCCATCCCATGGCATTCTACTCTTCTTGAATTGTATTTTAGTGAAGAGAATTCAAGAATTTCTTGAATTGTCTCTTTGTGAAGAGATTAGAAGTTTTCTTTTGGACTTGTCAATGGTAGTGAAAGAGATCACAGCACAGAGATCTTCTGTATGCAGTAGAAATAAACTTTTAAGATTATTTGGCATGAGGAATATGGCTTAGGAAAAGACTACTTTTAATAAATACTTCCTTTTCCTTCTTTAGTGGCTTCCCTTAAATACAGGATGAGAATAAATCATCTAGTGGCATTTTAAAGTGTTATTCTTATAAATTATAGAGGAAATGATTGTTCTTCATGTGACTTACAGTCACACTGTGTCATTTAATATGTAAAAAACCAGTCATAGAGCTCAGCTCAGGTTACATGCTCAGTTTGGTAATATTAACGCGCATGCCGTCGGTATAGTTTTCCTGTCCGTTTAAAGAAGGCAGTGACTCCCTCCATGCCCCATCAGCACAGGGAGCCCATTGCTCCTTGGATAGCTACTGGTCATATTGTAGAGATTAGCTCTCTCAGACTCCAGCATGTGATGCTGAGGCAGTAAAGACTGGGAAGGGATTTGTGTCTTTTCTTGGCTCCCACGCAATCAATCCAACCCTCTGACAGCGTCCAACCCAGTTTTGTTCTACCTCTCCCAGTTACCATCCTGATCTCCATGTCTCAACTAGATTCTTACTCTTCCTTGCCAGGTCCCAGCCTAGTGCCCAGCCTAGTAAGGAGCTAATCCTTCCCAGGCACAGGTACTGGGCTTCAACATATAAAGGATTGTCCAAAGGATCACAGAGGGAAGATAAGCATTGTCTCACTGGGACCATAGCAAATAAAACTTTTGTCTGATCTCTCTTAAAAGGTATGTGTGTTACTGTGCACTGGAACTCTTGATATTAACTGGAAACTAATTAAGTTATTCTTACCCAAGTTGCTTCTATTTTGCCCATGAAAATAATTTGTAAGTAATACCCCTGAGGTTCAGGCTGGATAAAAAGAGTGTTGAGGCACTGGCACAGGATGCCCAGCGAGGTGGTAGGGTCACCACCCCTTGGAGGTGTTCAAGAACCATGTGGATGTGGCACTGAGGGATATGGTTAGCAGACATGGTGGGGATGGGTTGCTGGTTGGCCTTGGTGATCTTAGAAGTCTTTTCCAACCTTAATGGCTCTTACGATTCTAAAAAGTGTAAAGGCCTGGACATTACAAGATGAAGGACATCTATTCTTGTGCGAACCTTCTGCATAAAACCTGTGATTTTACTAGTGCATCTTTAAATCATTGTCTAAAATGCATGTCCTATCCTTACATGTTACATTTGTTTTGGCTAACACACCACAGAGAGCTAGTAATGCTTTCTAGTGACGCACATGCCACGCATGCACAAAAGTGCTGGAACACTTGAAGAGCAGCTGTGGTCAGGGGTGACTGATGTGATTTCAAATGCCCTTGCTTTATCGTAGCTGAACCTGAGCTCAAGTGATGTTTTAAAACGCTTTTCCAACATGCAGTGGTGCCCCGGTAACTCAAACACTTGAACCTTTTCCAGATGGATTTTATTCATTTGATGTAAATTAGTATTTGACTTATTGGACAAAAGTACTCAGGGTGCACTTGGAAGCACTCAGGACCATTGTGTGTGGCTGTCACTTGGTTAGATAACATAGGCACTTGTACACTGCCCTGAAGAAGAGCAGAGAACAGGCACAAACCCATCCATGGCCATATGCTGCTTTGGTTATTTTGATCAAACCAACACTGGGCATTTTAATTTCAGTTCAAGGGCAGTGAGATTTAGGTTATTCCTCAGTGACCTAATCCAAGCCCAAGTGAAATATTTTAAACTGAAACAAGAATGATTAGAGTGGAATTTTCTCCCACTTGAGCAGATCAGCCTAATTTCTTGCAAGTTTTTTTTGTAGGGCTGGGTGCATGTCCTATTGAGGTAGCCTCAGGCACTGGTGTGACCTCCAAAAGGCAATCAAGTACCATGAGAAACAAGGATGGCACCAGAGCCTGGAGAGGTGGGTCATGAAGCAGTCCTGTGGGGACAGAGAGGTGCTCACCTGCCCTTGGTTAATGACAAACGGGGCACAGGTAGGTGGCAGGCACAGCACTCCTCTCTACAATATACTGACCATGGAACAACAGCTCCTACTTACCACAGGAAGGTAACAAAATTTGTGGTTTCTAAAAGCTGTCTTCTTTTCCCTTTCATGCTCACACTATGAGCCCAGTATGTGTTTTGGCAGGAAGAAATTGTAGTTTGATTTCTCATTTACTTCAGCGAGACATTTTCTCACAAAGGAAGACTTTTCTGGATTTTTAACCTAAAACTGTTGCTTGTTGTCACTTTTTGTTACTTACTGACAATTCATGTATGTAATAGCTTGCAAACTAACTGACAAAAAAACAAAACAAAACAAAACCAAAAACAAAACAGATAGAAGAAATGTATATGTTTTTTTTTATATAGCTCCCAGTTTCCTCTGAATGTAGCTCAATCTGTTTACCTGCGTATTCGTTCCCTTATCTCACACATTCATGCTCTCTGTTCTTTCCTGTCTTTTCCCTTTGAAAGCGCACTTGAAATGGATCATGGAGAAGAACACTGTATAGCAGCTGTTTTTAATTGATTCATCACAGTAGTTAGCCTTCTAAAAAGACTTACAGAAAAGTGTCCCCTTTAAATTAAATGCGCAATGAAAACACTGAGTTCTCAGAAATGTTTTCATCAACACCGAATGATATTTATACTGTTATTAAAATACATCAACAACATATTGGTCCTCACTTAGGCTTTGTTGAAGAGCATGTGGGTGAGGACAATAAGGTCCTTCACTGCTAGAAAAAATATTGACAAAAGTATAACCCTGATGTGTAGAATTTTAAAGTGTTGGGCTTTCTATCCATTTAGGTGGAATTAATAAAGCATTTCCCTAAAATATTTCCTTTCTTTGATCAAGTTTGCTATCTGGATTGTGAACTTGCAGCCTTCTTTCTCTGTTGCCAGAAGAATACTACTTTGGGGTTTCTTCTTCCCCTCCAAAAATTCATTTCATTGCTGTTTTTCTGGACTTTTCTCTGTCTTCTCAAGGCCTGCTTGCACGTTTTCCAGGCTTTTTACTTGGGTTAGTTTGAGGCATACAGTAAACAAAATTAGCCAGGTTTCTACAAATGGATGGTTGTTCACCAACTGCTTCCTGCTTGCATAAGTGCGCACAGCGGGTAATGTGTGGTGTCATTAGTCCCGTTTAGCTGCACGTATGGCTGGGAGGGCATGTTTGCGTTTCATTTGAACAGATATGATTAGCTGTTCTCAGAGCTCGTCTGCAGTAACACTGAAAATGTGTCATGCACTATTACCCAAGCAAATGTAATGCCCCCAAAATAAACATGTCCCACTAGTTTGCAGGCAGTAATTGAAGGAAAAACAGGTGTTTCCCATATTCTTTGTGATTGCCTACACATGGGGCTTTTATATTGCACTTCAGTGACTTTGGAGCGCTGGCTTCTGCTGAAAAAGAAATAGCATTACCAAAAAAGAGTGGGTTTCAAGAGTCTTCCTTGGTCTACAGCCAAATTAAATACAAGCGGTGCAGCCCTCTTTAGCATTTAAATAATTAAACCACATCAGCTACTACTTCAGACATCAAACTGTGTTTCCAGCGATTCTCATTTCAAAGTGTGGTGCTGTGTGTGACTTAGCGTGTTGAAACCAAATGCAATGCAAAATGCCACTTAAGTGTTGTCAACCCCTCCCAACCCCTCCCCCCCTCAAGTTGGAGCTTTCACGCAGAACCAGTAAAATAACATTGACATCTTCTAATAGATTGCTTTTACACTGTGCAGCCTGAAGTTTCATCTTGTAGAACCAGTGAGCTCCTGATTGCTGCTAAGATCGATGATATTGCAGTGTTACCAGCAGGCATGATTTCATGAGGTGCAGGTAGAAATGTCAGTGGCCACTCTCTATGACGCATGTTTTACAGTGGGTTGTTCTTCTCGATGAATGCACCTGGATGAGAGACAGGAGGAAGGAGGAAGGAGGAGTTGCTTCTGCCAGCTGGTCAGAGTGAAAGTCAGAGGTATGCTGCAGATCTGGTGCTGTCCACTGGCAGCCTGCAAAGCTGCTCATACATGATGGAAGCCTGTAATGCACAGAGTACTCAAAATGAACTCAGCTTGAGTTGATCGTTGATCCTTGTGCACTGAGCTCTTCCCTGAAAGCAAGGGTCCCTGCCCTTCACCCCAGTTTCTTTCAGCACAGAGTTTGCAGTGTGCAGGCCTCTGTTTCAGCTGTCAGTCATGGAGCGCTCCTGAGCACTCATCTTTCATTGTCAATTTAGCAGCAGAATGCAGAGAAGCAGTAACACCTCCAGGATGTATTCCTTCTCTTTTCAAGTGTTACTGTATTGATGGCTTACTGTTTACTCATGAAGAACTTCCAATATTTTAGCCTAGTTATGCTTACGTACTGAAAGAAAGCTCTACGGGTGAACAAAAAATCACAGAATCCTGGACAGGCTGAGGGTGGCAGGACCTCTGAGTCCATCAGGCTCAACTCCAGCTCCAGCAGGGACACCCAGAGCAGGGTGCCCAGGCCATGTCTAGGCAGCTTTGGAGATCTCCATGGAGGAGACTGCACAGCCTGTCTGTGTCCCACTGCCATTGCTCCATCACCCGCACAGCACGTAAGTGCTGCCTGATGGTCAGGGGAAGCCTTCTGTGTTTCAGCTTGTGCCCATTGCCTCTGGTCCTGGCACAGGGCACTACTGATAAGAGCCTGGCTCTGTCCTCTGAGCACCCTCTGCTCAGGCAGAATATGACAGCTCTCTCAAAGCTTTCTCATCAGAGACATGCTCCACTCCCTTTATCATCTTGGTGGTCGTACACTGGATTCTGTCCAGTATCTCCATGTCTACCTTCTACTTGGGAACCCAGAATAAGACACAGTACTCCAAGTGACAGCACTGTCCTCACCAAACTGAGCAGAGAATTACCTCCCTTGACCTGCTGGCAATACTTTGCCTACTGCAGTCCAGGATACCATCAGCCTTCTCTGCTAGAAGGACACATTTCTGGCTCGTACTCAGCTTGGTGTCCACCAGGATGCCCTGGTCATTTTCTTCCAGGCTGTGTTCCAGCTGGGTGGCTCCCAGCATGTCCTGGTACTTAGTTTCATTCTGAAAAATCAGAAGGTCAGCTTTAGGAAGTGACATCAGAGATGAATTTGCTCTCTGGCAAATGTAATTATACAACTCTGTTCTTCATAAAAATAAGTAAATAAATAAAATCTTTCAAAATATGGAAGTGACTGAATGATGGAGTTTCCCTGAAACTTCAAGATTATTTCTGCAGATAAATAACTGTGTTTTACCCGCCTCTGTTTTTCATAGGATCGTAGACTCATTAATGATGGAAGGGACCTCTAAGATCACCAAGTCCAGCCATCAGCTGATCCCCACCATGCCACATCCACTCAGTTCTTGAGCACTCCCAGGACAGTGACTCCTCCATTTCCCTGGGCAGCCCGTGCCGGTGCCTCACCACTCCTTGTGAGAAAGAAAAATTGCTCCCAATATCCAACCTCATCTGTTCCTTTTTATCTTTGCTTTTTCTCTGTTTGTCTTACTAAGACAATTGATCCACTTCTACGAGGTGCACAAAAATAAAGGAATACAACTTTATCTCTTTTAAGTTTCATTTGAGTGACAGCTTTCTCACTTCATGAGTTGCAGGGTTTCGTGCTTGTGCTTCCTACCTTATAATCAATGTTTCTTTGGATACCAGCTGCCATTCAGAGGTGATGAAGCTTCTGAGCTTCCCAGCCTTTCCTCATCTGGCAGAACAGTGTCTAAATTGCTCTGACTGCTCTGAAGCAGAAATGTGGCAGGATGGATTTGTTGCCAGTGAGAATGTGGTGAAAGCACAAGCAGCACCAGCTAGAGCATAGAGCAAACCCCAGCCACTGCTCCCCTTCCTGGCCCCTGCTCTCCAGGTATCCAGCAGAGCCTTCTCACCAGCACATGCTGCAGCAAACAGGACCAGGTGTCCTGAATGATGTCGCAGCAGATAAGCAGCAACCCAAGCTCAAAAGTAGTAACAGATCCATCGAATCATCAAGGTTGGAAAAAACCTTGGAAAAAAAATCATCTAGTCCAACTGTCAGCCTATCCTCACCATGGCCACCAACCATGTTCCCCAGTGCCAGTCTTGGGGCTCAAACTTGAGCTATCATGTATAAGTATTTTAGCCCTACTAACAAGCAGAGAACGGGGCTTTGTGTGTAAGCACTCGGCTTCTCAAAGCCGGTCTGTCTCCCTTTCTTGTGGACATCTTTTGAAGCATCAGAAATCTGAGTGGGAACACACAACTAGAGCTTGAAATCATACAAGCCTCTTGAAAAGGAGGAGGAAAGAAAAAAAACCCAAAACATGCACACAAATCCAATTAAGCACCAAGAAATACTGTCTGTATAGTGGCTGTAACCTACAGTAGTGTAATGAGGGTAACTTCTCAGGATGTATGAGGTCATGTCCATTATCATCTTCCTCCAAATGCCCAGGAGCCAAACATAAACAGAAGCTCTTCCAAATACCCCCGAGTTGGGTGCCCTGCATGGGAAGCATCCTGAACATCAACATGTGATTCCCACTCAGTGATCACATTAAAAATAAAGCCAAGCATTTCTCTTCTAGCATTTCTCCACAAAAAGAAAATAAATCCTTATCAGAAGGCAGCTCACTTAGAAGTAACTCTGTCTGGAAAACCAAGTTAAATGTAAGCCATAGTGTAGAAATAATCTTTTTGTAATTGTTCTTATGTCTGAGTTTGCGCTCACCGGAATACCATGGGGTGCTCTAGGGGCTACGTGTATCTTCCACAGATAAACAACAAACCTGAAGTGCTCGTGGAGCACAAAACAATTACTGTTGGCTCCACCTGAGGCTGCTGATCAGGCTGTTCCCTTCATTGTGCTATTATCAGATGGGGGCAGAGAAGGTTGGACAGCAGCGCTCATTAATGGATAGGACAGCCAAGTCTGCAGAGCACGTGACTCGTTTTCTGTCAGAGCTCAGACACCTGTGCACACCTAACAACAGGCCTGAGCAAAATGATTTCCCCATGAATAAAGCACAGTGAAACGAGTTAAGAATTTGGAAAAGAAAATGCAGATTTTCAAGACAGTCTCAGAGAGTCTTGCGAATATAAATCATCACCACACTGATAAGTGGCTTTCCTTTCATTTCTGTATACAGATGTTTCTGTGTAGTTGCAGAGTATCAAATATACAATTGAAGCCAAAGTGCAGTAGCGGTGATGAGAACTGAGAGGTGAAAAGTCCTTTGTCTTCTGAGTAGAACAGTACCGATAAAATTGACACAGGAAAAAGCCTGCATGGACCCAGAGACAGTTCGACAGGAAGAGCACACTTAAAGGCAGCCTCAGGAACACAGTGCTAGAAGTGGAGCTGAGAGATATATACGGTATTGGTCCAGAAAGGTTAGGAAAATACATTTTTTGGCAGAGGGCACTGAGAAAATCTTGTGCAGAATACAGTAAATTGAATTGAACAGAAAACACATCCAGCCCCTGGCTTGAATTTGACAAACCCCGGTCTGCCCTTAAGAGTGCTGCAGAAAGCGAGCGCTGCTGAATGTCAGCATGGTGTAGCATAATTTTATGGACATTCTGTACTGACATTCAGCAATATCGGTGCTTTGGTGCACTCACTACGGACACACCCTTCCCTCGAGCCCCCCTCGGACTCCCACTCTGCTCTGCTCCATGGGTGCACTGCCCACGCTCCACCCGCAGAGTTCGCAGCGGGAGCACAGGGAGGAGGGAGGGTCCCTGCCCACCCCACCTGCCGGAACGCCAGCCTGTTAAAATTGCCTTGTTTTCACTCGCCTTCGTTTCGCGTTTATGTTTTCCATGCTCTTCCTGTTCTAACTAACGAGGAGCTGGGTAGGTGTACCTGCTACACTACTGCAAGCAGTAAACTAGACCAAGCTGGACATTCAAGCGTCCAGTTCAGAAGTTGAATAGTAGTTAAATTCAGTGAGCAGTCCCATTTCAGGGTGAGGACATTTGTCACCCCGCCAGGCTGGGCAGCAGCGCCAATTCACACTGCATCCCTATGGGAGCCGGAGGCAGCGACGCGCATCGCTCAGTCCCGCAATCCCGGGTCGGGAGCTCCATTCAAACACACGTTCCATTCTTTCGGATCGTGCGGAGGGAGATTCGAGCGCGGCTCCTCCCGAGCCCCCCGGGGCCGCCCAGCCGCGGGCTCTACGCGCACCACGGCAACGGGCTCGGCTCCCCCCCCCCACCCCCCGCGGCCCCGGGGCGTCGCCCCCGCCGCCCGTCCGAGCGCCCGCCCCGTGGGGAATCACCACCCCGCTCGGGGGCCAGGTACACTTGACGTCAGGATGGCTGTCGTCGTTTTGACGTGTAAACACTCATTTCCATTCCGGCACCGGAGGGTCTGGGAGCCACGCAGCCCCGGGCAGCCGCACCGAGCCGAGCCGCGCTGAGCTGTGCCGCGCCGCGCCTCGCCGCGCCAAGCCCAGCCGACACGAGCCGAGCCCAGCCGAGCCGGGCAGCGCTCGCCTAGCAACGCCGTCCCGCCGCCCCACAGCCATGGACGGGCCCCGCCGAGCCGGCCGGTGCGCGGCCCTGGCGCTGCTGGCCGCCTGCTGCCTGGCCCGCGGCGGCGGCGCCGAGCGGCAGTTCCTCAACGAGTGGGCGGCCGAGGTCCCGGCGGGCCCCGACGCCGCGAGAGCCATCGCCGAGGAGCTGGACTACGACCTCGTGGGGCAGGTAGGGGCGGGCGGGCGGGTCGGGGGTCCCCGGGGCTCTGCCCTCCGGCCGGTGCCGGCGGAGCTCGGGCACGTTGCGGGTACATTCCCCCCGGAGCCGCGTCCCCGCGAGCGGCTCGGGGGCTCCGGGCGGGACGGGGCTCGGCCCCCCGGCTCCCCGCCCCGCCCTGGGGCGCCGTCGCGGGGCCGCTCTCCCGCAGGCCCTCCCGGCGCTTTTTCGGGATGCCGTGACGTCAACGTTGTCAGGGATGAGTAACCGCCCGTGGGTGACGGCTCCGTCCCTCCTCCGGCCGGGGTCCGGGGCAGCTCGCTCCGAGAGCGCCCCTCTCGCGGGTCCTGGAGCCGCACGGAGCTGTCGCACCTGAGCCGCGGGCAGGGGCGGCCGTGAGAAGTGCCGCGGATGGAACTGCTCTCCTGTGGGAGCGCGGCTGTACCTGTCCGGCCGTCAGCCGGTCAGTCTGTTGGTCGGTCCATCAGGCAGTCGGTTTGTCAGTCGGTCAGTCGGTCAGAGTGTCAGTCTGTCGGTCTGCAGCCAGGCTGTCAAAGTGTCACTCAGCGTCTGTCAGCCTGTCAGCCACTCAGTCTGCCAGTCTGTCTGTCTTACAGGTCTTTCAGTCTGTCTGTGGTGGTGCTGGTCACTAGTGCAGGAGCAGCACTGCTGTGCTGACTGCTCTGCTACTAACAAGTGCAACTTCATCAGTGTAAACCAAACTATTCCCCCATACCTTCTGTGGTAAGGCTGTGATAAGCACCAAGTACTTGAGTAACGTCTTACTTCAGATTCACACAGCTGAAGGTTGGTTCCTTGCCCTTTCAGGCACAAAGCTGTCGGTTGTGAGTATTGGTATGTGTTGTCTGTAAGGAAACACCTTTCCGGAGTGAAGGTGCTCCTCTGTCTTGCAGATTGGGTCGCTCAAAAATCACTACCTGTTCAGACATAAGAGCCACCCGCGGCGGTCCCGGAGAAGTGCCATTCACATCACCAAGAGGCTTTCTGATGACGAGCGGGTGAGTATTGCATCCCTTCTCCTCCTCTGTCCGTTCCGGCTGCATATTCCCACAGCCTAACGAGGTCACTGGCAGACCTTCCTCGCTCTGCAAGTCTGATTTTTGATGAAATGCATTCAGCATTTGGCTTGCATTGAATAATACTTAATTATTCTGTGATTAACGGGCAGAGTCTGATCCTCTCGACACATTTCTTTTTTTGCAAGTGCTTTCCAGTTGCAGATTTCAGATACGCAGCGCTGCAGAGGTTTGGAATTTCAGGTCTGTTGCTGATGAAAATATGAATGAGGAACCACAGAGTTTAAAGTAAAAATCCATAGATGCAATCAGGCCATGCCTGTGCAATTGCTATGGAAATTAGGTTTGATTTACTGTGATTGAACACTGGAGGAAAGAAAAAAGAAGGGAGCTGCTAGATCTATGAACTGTACCTAAGGCATGCCCCATGGAGCAGGCTCTGTTTCTCTGCCTGTACTTAAGAGAGAAGCTTCCTTGCCTGTAGACGTGGTGAGGAAACACGGTGGGTGGCAAATTTAAGGAACAGAGCAGGATGCTGTCAAACAGTATCAGACACATATCAGAACGCCGACATTTGAATTTCAGATCAGCTTTATTGCAGCGTTGGTCCAAAATGTCAAGTGTCTCCATTGTGAGCATTTTGAGTTGTGTAAGGACAAATCACTTGAGGGCAAGTAATTGGTTATCAGAGTGCAGTTTTTGGATGCAAATGTCACCTAGGAGAAGGGATTTTGAATGAAGAATTAAGGGAGGGGTAGAGGCTGTGTGTTTGTTTTGCGTGTTCTGGTTCAGAGCTGTCCATTCCCATCTACCTCCTTTCAAACGCTGTTATAATGGTTAAAATCTTTGAGGTGAAATCATTCTAAAATGGGGGTATTCAAAGCCAAAGTTCGGTATAAGCAATCATCAATAAAGTCTGTGTGTTCTAATTCTTACCAACTCCATCAAGCTGCTGGAGTTCAGGAAGCATTTTGATTAACTCTTTCCCAGGCAAAGTATTTAATTTTTGGGTGTGCTGTGTGGAGCCAGAGGTTGGACTCAACGATCCCTGTGGGTCCCTTCCAAGCTGAGGTGTTCTGTCTTTATTTTGGGATTTATACACTGCTGTAGACTTACATACTTAGACCTCAAAAGTGGCTTCACACTGCTGCAGGTGATTTGCTAAATTTATTCCAATTTCCCTTTTATTTACCATCTAGTATGCAAATTAATGATGTGAATGAATGAGGTGCAATTATGCCATTATGTAAGTATATAAACACAAGGTAATCATATGGTGCTGTGTAGTTATACGCGGACCTTTCCTCCGAAGAGCAACAGCCCACTAAAAAGATTTAAATTCATTCTTTAAAAAGGCAGGGGGAGAGAGGACAATCCTGCTTTTCTTTGTGTAGTGCCTTTGAAGTTCTTACAGCACGTTAAGAGTGAAAGCCGGAGCGCAAAGCTCGCCTCTAACCTGAAAATGTATCTGCTATGGGCATCCCAGTGTTTGCAGTAAAACAGGTGATGGCACTGAATGTGTCAAAAGGATACAGTTATGCGGTTTCCTCACTTCTTGCAGTAGGGACCTGGATCCCAATCATTTTCACTGCTTTACGTACCAGTGAGTGGAGGTCTGGCAGAGAGCCGTCTGCTCTTGCAGTGGATGGATAGCCTGAACCTCTCTCAGCTGCTGAGTGACAAACGTTTGGCTTGTTTGTCAGACATATGTCCTCAGTAGTTCCAGCTCATTTCCCTGAGAGCAGCTGTCCGCATCAAAAAACAGCGAGCATGGAGGCTGTCAGTTCTTAATTACTGTTGGGTGATGAAGAGGCTAAGCTTTGCTGAGGGCATGGAGGAGGGATAAAGGTGATTGCAGTAACCTGGGCACAAGTACACACAGACCTGTGTATCAGTCGTGCAGTTTAGAATGCTTACACTTGTGTTGGCATCGTCTTCTGTATTCGTCTTCTGTGACTAACGGTGCTTTTTAGGGGTTTTTGCTCTAAATATATAGCAAAGGGAATGGCATTAGCTTTCAGTATGTGCCTGGTGTACCTTCTATTTTTAATGGTTTATGTTCTTGCGGAGGATTCTCATTAAGTTCTCCTTCGAAAATGAAGACGTATTTAAATCAAACCAGTACATGTCTTTATTATAATATTTTCCAGCTCACTCTTGGTATACTCATATATGGTGATAGATGTCAGGAGCACAAAGTTATGGGATGACAGCAGGCAAAAATGCTGAAATCTATGCAGATGTTTAAAGCAAAAGGTTTAGATTCAAGGCAGTCTCCACCTGAGGATCACAGCAGGACCTTGCCAGTCTCCTGAACACGAGCTTGCATTGCTTGTTTGGAAATTGGGAAAGCATCACCTTGGTCAGTGTCAGGCTGTCCACATGCTAGCAGTGGGCAACGTTTATTCCCATTTCGAAAAGGAGCACACAACAGAGGTGGGTATCAGAATGTTTTGAACTGGATTTAGTAACGCGTTGAAAGGCAAGGTAGCCCTGTGACTTACAGAATGCTGTGTTTGTGCGCAAATGCTACGCAATTCAGTGTAAGGATGCATTAGCAAAACACACTGAAACATTTTGGCTCTCAGTTGCCTTAAGTGGAATTACGCCAGTGATGAAATTAGTCCCATATTCATAGTTCACTAACTGATCACGCCTCAAAACACCAATGGGAAGGAGACTTGAAGGTCCGGCTGGGCTGCGGGTAGCATCATAGATATGACTGCTAGACTAAAGCCTGAGATAGTCTTTCATCTTTTCTTTGAACTCCCACTTCAAGTCGATAGGCATTAAAATGGAGATAGGACAAAGAAGCAGGCTGTAGATTGCTTCCTAAATAACCTTCTCACCATGCTGCACATTTGATATAAAAGCCTGCTTTCTTTGGCATTCACTGGGGCTCAACTGCTAACTTGTACTTAATAATTTTGATTGCACTGCATGGTGATTTCACCATGTCCCCTTCCCTAAGGAACACTGTACTGCAAAATAGATAATTCTCTCTGCATCAGACATTGCTTGTTTTTTTGTTTTTTGTTTTGTTTTGTTTTGTTTTTGCATTAGGCATCAGTACTTTTCTGTGTGAGGAAAACCCTTATCCTTTAGGCAAAGAAAGTCCCCATGTATATGGCTTACTTCTTGCATCTGTATAAATAACTGCAGGTGTCATGGGCAGAGCAGCAGTATGAAAAAAAGCGAACTAAGCGTGCTGCTGTGACAGACTCGGCAGAGAATCTCTTCAATGATCCTATGTGGAATCAGCAGTGGTATCTGGTAAGAATTTGCCTTATTGAGGAACTGGGGGCGACAAATTTCGGTTGTGCTATCAGCTGTACTATTTTATTAGTAACAGAGCGAGGGGTTGATAATAGAACACAATATATTAGATAAAATCTGTCTTTGTTATGGCTTAAAAATGTTTGTTGTCAGCATGTAAGAATTCCTTTATCATGTCTGAAGCTGAGTGCATATTCCTTCATTAAAATTGATAGTGTGGAGAGCGTACTCTCCACGACATGCCTCCAAAAAGGAGGCAAACTCCTCCCCTCCAAAAGCATGCATGCACATACAGCAGGCACCTTGAACCTCTTGGTCTAGGATGTAAGTAGAAGTGATTCTGTGTAGCTCACATGTGCAAAATCGGAAGAAAAAGAAGTTTCCTGACCTCTCTAGCTTGAATATGTCAAGTCAGAAATACAGTTAATCACTTATATTTTATACAGTTTCTTTTGAGAGTCTGTGTTTCCACAAGCATCTCACTGTACTTTCAGTCTAGACGTCAATGCTTTCACTCTGAATGGGGACAGGTTAAAAGGTGTACAGCAAGAAAGATGTTCAAAGTGCAAACACAGCCCAAGTGACTAGCAGTACTTTATTTTCTTCAGTTCAGCTTAGAAAAACCTGCCCAAACTCTAGGCTGTTTGCACAGCGCTTTGCCCTCTCTTCCCTTTGGGTTAGAAAAAGTAAATTATAAAACACATAGCATAAAATATTTCCTTGAAGATTACTGCAGACTTCTTTTCAGCATGGAAAATGGTTATCTTTAGGAATTATCTTTTAGGAATTCTCTTTGAAGCTGAGAATGTGTTTGCTTGTTTGCCTGCTTTCAATAGGATGCAGGAGATATCCAAGATGTCTGTAATGGACAAAAGCACAAACACACACAGTTCAAAAACTCTTTTTTTTTTTTTTTTTCCAAAGAAAAAGCAAAGTCTTGCTCTCTAAGAGACATAGCTGCACTTCATTGTGATTTTCACTTCTTTTCCCTCCAGCTTACCCATATGAGAAGCAGAAAACATGATGCTTACTCTTGTTTGCAACGCACGTTGATTTTTTCTGACTAAATGCATAAATGCATCAAATAGTTTCTTCCAAAATGCTATCCTTGCCTTGAAGTAAATTACTTATTATCTGATTAATGACAACAGTTTCTAACTTTTATTCTGTGTGCCTTCAACCAACACCAGGAAAAAATGTTTTTCTTATGGATTCTAGAGAACAAAACTTGAAACCTCAAAAATTCTCTCAATAACAGTAGTCAGGAAAGAGAGCAAAAAGTGAAAGAATCGCCATAATGTACTTCTTCCTCTGAGCCTCATATTTTGTCCAATATTCTCTTGGAAACAAAGAAATGAAAAACCTGTGATCAACTAAGTTAATATGCACAGGAAAACACAAAGTGCTCAGTTTTATGTCTCCATTTTTATACTGTAATAAGTAAAGCTTCAAAATTTGATGTACATACTGCACACTTAATATTAGAGAGGAAAAATGACTTGCTTAGGAGATGCTCTTCTGAGAGCACTTCCACTTGCTGTGGAAAGGAAAGGAAAGCTCTAGATGATTCACGCTTCCAGCTGATTTACCACAGGAACAGTAATGAGGGTAGTAAACAGAAAGTTGTGATTCAGCACAGTTGTTCCTAGCCAAACAACTCCCTTAATTGTTTTAGCCATTAATTATTCTGCTCTGGCTAACTTGAATGTCAAAGGAGAAAACACGTTTGGAGAAAATACAGCTTACTGTGCTGTGGGCTACTTACTGTCTTTTCATCAGGGGAAAAGAACAGTTAGTAAGTCTGATTATTGACTCAGCTTTCCAAGGACCATGGCTACATCTCTACCATTCCCATCTTTCTGTTGCATGCCTCTAATAAACAGAAGGTGCTTTTTATTCAGAGGTGGAAGCTTCAGATGACTGGGCTGCTATCTTTTGGTGCTACTGGCATTTGAACAAACTGTATGCTGTTTTTGTTTTATTTTTTCAAAGTTTGAACAAAATACACAAATTCAGCCTGGAATGGTTTAAAGAGCCTTTAGAATATGTCTTTGAATCTGTGTACTGTAAGCGGATGCAACTATTAATGCATTTGTAATCCATTCTGTTACTCAGCAAGATACAAGAATAACTCCATCTCTTCCCAAACTGGATCTCCACGTTATTCCTGTGTGGCAAAAAGGGATTACAGGCAGGGGTGTTGTCATCACGGTATTAGATGATGGCTTGGAGTGGAATCACACTGACATCTACGCCAACTATGTAAGTTTGGGCATTAGATTGCTATGGAATAGGTTAACTAATTGTAAGTTTGATATGCGGACACTCTTGCTGTCTCCATGTTGCTGTCTGTTTTGTAAGGTAGCTCCTACATTACAGAGAATGAAATGTTTGCCTCAGGCATAATTTGGAACCTGGTCTGTGTCACAGGAAGTTGAATGTTATTTAGCAAAGGTAACTTCTTCTTTTCTCAGTGTATTTAGTTGTGTACATGTTTGTATACAGTGGTTTAATGCTGAATTATTAAAGCTCCATGAAAAATTTATGGAATTGTTAATGTTCATCAAATTCTATGCACTTGATTGCTGCCAGTATGAAGCACACCAAATGAATAAATAGAGGCTCTAGAACCCATTTTGTTACACATTTAAAAATCCATTTCCTACTTGTCCCAATTCATTCTGTTTTTTTTAAATGCAGGATCCAAGGGCAAGTTATGATTTCAATGACAACGACTACGATCCATTTCCTAGATATGACCCAACAAACGAAAACAAGTGAGTAGCCTCCCAGTTGTGTGAAGAGAACAAAACAGTGCAGTACTTTGTGTGCTACAACATGCAAATGTAGAAGTATCTGTGACTCCTATTAGAATTATATATGAGAGGAAAATTTGTGCTGTGGAATCAGAGAATGGCTGAGGTTAGGAGGAATCTCTGGACCAATTTGGTCCGAGCCCTGCTGCCCTGCTCTATCAGGTACTCTTTGAGATGGTTGCCCAGGACTGTGTCCAGAGAGCTTTTTGAGTGTTCCGAGGATGGAAACTCTACAACCTCTTCTATCAATTTGTGCTGGTGTTCAGGTAACACTCACAGTAAAAAAAGTGTTTCCTAATGCTCAGGCAGAACTTTCAGTGTTTTCATTCGCACAAACATTTTTACAGACGCTGGAAATTAAAGAAATTAAATTTTCACATCATGATTTCTCCATATCATAGTATGTGTAAAGTCTGATATATTTCTGTAAGCTGAACAGAACAATCTGTTCATATCCCCTTGTGTTTGTAGAATAATACCTATCTAAACAGATTTTGACTTTCCCTGCTTTGCACTGGGAATCTTAAAATGCATCTCTTGTGGAGGACTCTGTAAGATACTGTTTCTTAGAGGAATCTACAAACCTGCCCCCAAAAAATCTCATCCTACCTGGTCATTTCTTGTAGTCTAGGACACAGTTTGTGATTTTGGCAGTACCTTCTGGGCTAATAGCATGTATTCTAGCTCAGTACAGATGGGCACAGGTGCAGTCGTGCTTCTGACTTCATCCTCTTGTATGGTCGTGACTCTGCAGAAGGTTTCATTCACTTCCTGGAAAATCTTTCAGGTAAAAGGTGTCTGGAAGCATTGTAGACCAGTTTTGGCCTGAGTGTCTTCAAGATGATAACTTAGGAAGTTTCAAAAGGTTTGCACACAGGCATCAGCCAGTTTGTTTTGCGGACTTGTTTGTCTCGGAAGGAGTGGGGAATTCTCTTGATCTACCACTCTGGTATTCAGTGAGACATCACAGTGGATCTGTCACACCTGGGAATATTCATAGTAGTTCTGTGAGGGTTTTGTCCTTCAGAAGGAGAACAGAGTGGAACTGTTTAAAAGCTGGTGGAAAGAATAAGTGAATTTATTAAACCAATTGGGATGCCACTATTCCATGAAGATGCAGTAAGAAACCAAAGCACTGTTTCTTTACTGTCTGTCAAACAGTATGATAGCATCCACGGCAACATAAATCATTGTGTGGGGAAAAAAGCAGTCAATCAATGGATAAATGTCCAATGAACAAGACATTTGAAAAATGGCATTTCTACTTCACTACAGCATTACTTAAGAGCAAGAGTACATTATCCGCTTGCTCTGATGATATTATCTCTTATATCTGCCTGTATTACCCCTAATCTTTATTAATAAGTAAATGGAATACAGCCCAGAAGCATTCAAACAGTTAATTGAATAACAATCTGTAGTATTAAATAATGAAACTCTTCTTCAAATACATTTACCTGAAGATTTTCTGTATCAAAGAGTAAAGATCTGCCTGTGGCAAACAAACAAACAAACAAAGAAAAAAACATAGTATGTACGTGGTTACAAGAAAAATTTAGCAATGGTGAAGATACTTTGAAGGCTAACTTTCTTAAATCCTAAATAAAGACAGTCCTTAGGGGAAAAAACAAAACAAAACAAAAAAAAAGAAATAATATCTAAAAGTGTGGCTAAAAAAGTCTCACTCGTGTTTTGTTCTGAAAAAAATTAACATCTTAGTCCCCCATAATTTTACACTATTCTTATGCTCTGCTAAAATAAGGGTAGCTAATAAGCGAATGAGGCTTACATTAGTTATTTATCATCTTGTCATGATGATTATTTGACCATTAAATCCGTAAAATCATACTGACTGAAGTCTAAGGAAAACAAATATTTTTGTCTACTGTGAATATAACTCCAAAGCTATTCAATAGCTGCATTAAATTCAGTTCGAGGCAGCCACCACATCAAGAACGTCACTGATGAGTTTTTGTACGTGTTACGTGGAAGTGTCCAGGATATGAGTGGTCATTTATTCTTGCTATATTTATCCAGGCATGGAACACGGTGTGCAGGAGAAATTGCCATGCAAGCCAACAATAGAAAATGTGGAGTTGGAGTAGCCTACAATTCTAAAGTTGGAGGTAAGAAACCAAGAATAGTTAGGTGTCTGATGTGAATGGAAACCAGGAAGCATCACTCTCGCAGTTATAGGCTACAGGATAGAGTGAAACTGTTTCTTAAATTCCAACATATTTTCTGGATTCTGGTTTTCAGTTCAATATAGGTAGATCACATAATATGTAACAACAAGAAAATAAGAACTAGAAAATAATAATATGAATAGTAAAAACAATCTATTTTGTACCCAGAGATAAGACTGTATCTTTAAAAGAATGATGGACTCACTTCTTATAGCTGGTTATCTTGGTAGAAGATGGCATGGGAGAGGATTTTAGCAGAATAGAAGAAAATATATCCAAATTTATACCCACCTTTACTTACAGCATATTATTTCCATCTACACAGTTACGTTCAAAAAAGTCATATCAGTCCAGATACTCATAGTGCTGTGGTTATTATCATCATAAATTAATTTTGAAAATAGGTATTTATACTTGTCCATCAGTCAATATTTTCATTTTTTGAAGAGGTGACTAAAAGTTTAATCCATTAGTGATATATGAAATAGTTATGATCGAAGTATCAATGGTAAATGGTTATTTAGCTCAGAGGAAGATACTTGTTACAGTCCTGGTTTTTCCATTACTCCATTTTTCCTTTTAAACAAAGGGATGTTAAGTGGCAATTGACACCTTTAACTGTCATTCCCACCATTTTAGTCTTAGGTTCGTAGGTTCCCATTTACTATGCTGAGCTGTCACAGATGTCAGCTTTGCAGTCTACCTTTGCCACAATGAATTATGCTGTCATGCTCTGTTTAAATAAAATATCTCACTCACAAGATGAAGATGGCAGATTTTCAAAGCAAGGCAAAGTGGATGAAGTTGCAGTGATGTCTGAACTCCTGCTGTGCCACTATTTTAAGGTACTTGCATCTACACAGAAGGTTTTTCCACAGTTTTCATTTGCAAATGCACGTTAGAAATCTGCGCTGGGTGATTTGTCTACAAAAGGAAAATAACAGGAGGAAAAGCAATCCAGCACTCCAAATCTCAGAAATCTGCTTGTGCCTGGACAAGGAAGGAGAAAATTAGGAAAGTTGAAATAAATTGTAAGCTGGTGTGTATGACTACCCTGATTATGTTAGGGATGTAACAAAAACTCGTTCAAAGAGCAATAGAAGGTAGGAGGAGTCTTCAAAGGATTAGCTCAATTTGGAATTTGCTCTGGGTGCTCACGGGAAGGCTTTTTTGAAATGGGAGCTATGCAGAATTTATTTCTTTACAGTTTTTTGTTTTTTTTTTTCCTTTTTAAGTGCATGAAATGATGTATTTCACACTTCTATTTGAAATTAGTTCAGGATGGCTTCTTTAAGCAGTTATTTTCTTGTTTCACTTGCCATGCTGCATGAATCCAGTGGTCCAGAGCTGTTGCATTCTCTCTGATAGTCGTGGATATGTGCTTCAGAGAAAGAGACTCTGACACTTGGACTGTGCTGTTCTCTGACCTTCAACAGCAGAGATTGCTTTAACTTTGTCCCAATGTAAAATAGTCAATTCATAATTCTTTGTTTTTTTGTGAAAATACTAGCTAAAAATACTAACAAACAATCTTGGGTGTTCTAATTTGTCGTGCTAATGTCTGGCCCTGTTCGGTACAAGTCTTTTCAAGACCTTGCGTCTGTGAAGCCCACATGCTTTTCTGTGTATGGTGTGTAGCAAATGCTTACTAATGTCAATTTTAAAAGTGACACCTTTCGATTTCTTTTAACACGAACCTCTTGGTTTGGATAGAGCTGAGAAACGTGTGTATATTTGTTGTAAAGCAGGCATGCATATCTAACCATCACACCATGCTACAGTTTCTCTGGTGCTACCATGGAAATCAAATGATGAAGAAGCTCCATTTTACAAAGGACTGGGCTGAGAGTTCACACATAGTGACGTGTTGCTAAAAATAGCCTTCTGCCATGCAAATGTATATACGTCTCTGAAATTACCTTGGGCTTTGCCTGCTTTTCAGTTTGTGGGACTGATGATGAGAGAAGGCATGCGGAAGAATTTATGCAAGAGTAGATCATTGGAATCTGCTTAGGGAAATATTACTGCAGTCATCAAATCTCTGGGTTGGCTTAAACGTGCAGCATTTCTGGAGATTATAAAGACAAGGCAATGATTTTTTTTCTTTTCTTGAGCTGTTTTTATCAGTGTGTTACCAGTGATCTTGTTTTATTCTTTGCTACATTATTTATCAGCTGTCTTGGCTTGATCTTGTTTGGGAAATATCTTTATACTGTTCTCTGCATTCCCACTATCTCGTGATGTGTTACAACCCAGTGCCCAAAGCTTTCAGTCATTTTCACACAGGCAGATCTTTGCTCACAGCACACTGCTATGACTGAATCTCACAATTCTAAGCCACCTGAAATAGGAGTGCTCAAAACGTTACAAGCTTAAGCCTCTGGAGGGTAAGTGGTATTTTTAGACCCTGAGGCACAGGATATACCTTGATTCTTTTCTCAGCTTTATGAGTGATAGCAGTATCAGTGGTTGAGCAAATTAACTCCCTTGTCTCTTTTTGCCACTTATTAATATGAAATAACCATAGAATTATAGGATAGTTTGAGCTGGAAGGAAGCATAAAGCCCACCCAGCCCCAACCCCATGCCATGGGTACATCTACCACCCACCATTTCAGGCTGTCCAGGGCCCCATCCAGCCTGGCCTTGAGCATCTCCAGGGATGGGGCACCACAGCTTCTCTGGGCAGCTGTGCCAGGGCCTCACCGCCCTCTGAGTCAAAAATTTCCACCTAACATTTAACCTGAATCTCTCCTCCTAGTTTAAAATAATTCCCTCTTGTCCTGCCACATCCAGATGTGTAAAAAGTCATTCTCCCTCCTGTTTGTAAGTTCCCCTTGTAAATATTATTAAATAATAAAGCTCAGCTTTGTGAGAAATGATTTTAGGAGTCTTAGGGTCCAGCTGTGTGCACAAAGTTATGCTTTTTTAATGGTTAGTAGTGAAAAGGAGGAATGACACACATAGATGCAAGAGTTTTTTTTGTTTGTTTGTTTGTTTGTTTGTTTTTTTCTAGAGCAATCACATTCTTCTTGACGTGTTTTGGAGAAATTCCCATTTAGTGGAAAACACTAGAAAATCAGTACTCAGAATTCTATAGTACTCATACTGCTGTAGTATAAGCTTGGCAGGTTCAGGAGAATATTTATTCCTTGAAAATGGGCTGAGTCCTGACTCCTGTGGCTCGTATATTGCTGCTGTTGCGGGGAAAGGCATACCACAGTGGGTTGCCAGACTGCTGCTGTTCCTGTCCTCATCCAGCCCTGGACAGTGGTAGCAATCCTATTGCAGGGCTAGAGTTTGCAGAGTGGGAGATCCAGTGCAGATGAGCCACTGTCTGCTGCTGAATTTTAAGTACCACTGATCTCAAGCTTGCTCTGAAGATTAGATCATGCAGTTCCTAATAAAATGTTAATGGCTAGATATGACTAGTCTCTGTGGATTGCTCGCAGTGGGAAAAATGTGGTAGTAAAACAGCAATGAGAATTTTTTGTCAGGAAGAATGAAGAACTGTTGAAATAGGACCACAAAGACAACACAAGCTTAATGGCAGTGAGGACTGAGTGTATCAGTCAGCACAGTCATAACTAGCTCTTAAAAATAGCGTTGGTAAAACCTATGTAGTTCTTATGTTACAATAGCCATTTCAGAAAAGAAGTCTTTTGCAGAATTAGGTGGAAAAGAATGAAGTCAAAAAAGCTCAATGTAATAACAAGAAAACAGGAACACTAAATGGAACACCATCTTTTTGGCTTTCTGCAAAAAAAGAGAAAGAAGTCAGTAAGGCGCAATCAAGATTTTTGTTCTTGTTTTTTTATTTTTTATTTTTTTCAATGTGCACAGAGAGCCCCAGGCTCTGCAAAAAGGTTAACTGTGCTGTTTTACACTGACCTTAGTATTATCTAAATGAATAGCAAAAGGCTATGGTGTAGCAGTTTTGCTGGAAATGCAACAGTCAGGTAACAAAGGGGAAGAGGAAAACAGAAAGTAAATACAATCTGCTTGTTTTTCTTTGTTAAGGTATACGCATGCTGGATGGAATAGTCACTGATGCTATTGAAGCCAGTTCAATTGGTTTCAATCCGGAACACGTGGATATTTACAGTGCAAGCTGGGGCCCGAATGACGACGGTAAAACTGTTGAGGGACCTGGGAGACTGGCACAGAAAGCTTTTGAGTATGGGATAAAACAGGTATGATACTTAAGAAAAAAAAATACAATAAAATGTGGCAGAGGACAGAATTTTAAAATGATTTGTCTCAGTCAGGAAATGAAAGTGATTTGTGCTCTATTCACATAACTGAAAAGGAGAACAGAGATTTTAATAGTGCCGGTCAGAAATTACCGGCTAGAACATGACTTTCAAAAAGGTGCCATTAGAGCCTTCTTAAGCTTGTTTTAGCTGGTATTCTCCACAGATAAGCTTTCTTCTTCCGTCCTTACTTCTGCTGCCTCTATCTCACCCTACCCCCACCCTTCTCTGCCGCTTGTTTTGAACTGAACAGTAATTGGATTTCTGCATTGAAAGCCTATAAAAATTTAATACAGAATTTCTGCTTCGTGAATATTCTGCTGTATGAAATTCTGATGCATTCTAGCGCCCTGTAGATGGGTTTGTATTGTGTTACTTGCATTAGCTGATAAATAAATGCATATCACGTTCCAATTAAAGCGACGACAGTAAAAGCGCATAATGAAGAGTAATGGAAACAGAGGTTTTACAAGTTGGTGTGTCTTTTTTGTTATGCTTTTTTGATCTCATTGGATGATAAGTGGCATACTAACAGAGCTACTGGGGATCTATCAAAAAACTGCTCTTGCTCTTACCAGTGAGGTGAAAAGATATCTAAAAATATACAGGCACTAATATAGAAAGGAAATGTGAATCAGAGTCAAGAAAGGAGGAAAATGGAGAACGCATGAAGGACAGGAGCAGAGCAAAAGAGGATACTGGAAACAAAGCAGACAGGAGAGAAGAAAAAAGGCAAGTCTGACAAGTGACATGCTCTGAGGGAAGAGTGGAGGTTGAGGAATGGGTTTACGATAACAAGCATGTCTGTCCAGGTGTACACGGCAAGAAAAGAGGGATAGCAAAAAGCAATAGTTAGGGAACCAGTGTTCAGTGGTTTTACTCGGAAAAAAAAAGCAGGTTATTTGGTAAAGAATGTACCTTTTTTTTTTTTTTCAACTGGTTTTGTTTAATGAGGGGATCAGATTTACCCATTAACTTGTCAGGCTTCCTCTGACAAGGATCTGAATGCTCTCCATTCCCTATCAAGTCACTTAGAGATGGGGTTGCCAACAAGTTAAGTTTAATCCCTGACCCCTTTATTGCTGGCCCAGTAAAGCACTTAAGCATGTGAATAGCCTTAAGCATCTGTGAGCTGCTAGAAGCACTCCAACAGAAATCAAACACCTGTTTACATATATCATTGCCTTTCTGGACTGCAGCCTTGATTCTCAAAACAAAATATTACGTCATTTTCTGTAACTGATGTCAGTTGACCTGCATATTTCTGTAATTTTATCAAAAAGAGTGCACCTTTTTAGTTTGTTTGTTTTGTTTATTTTTAATGTTTTAAGTGCTGCAAATGTCACTCACTGCTTGCATGAATAAATCTCATCTGAGTGGGGATGTATTTCAACTGCAGTTTCCAGTGAATATACATATATTAATAAAGAATAATATACAAACTTCAGCTCCTCAAATGAAATGTATTTTCTCTTATGAAGGATTATGTCAGCATAAGACTGAACTGAATAGCTGGTGTATACTTTCTCTGTGATAGCTGTGATGGTTCACGTGCTGCTGCAGCACTCTGTTGTCAACTGTCAGCATCAGTTGTTAGCTGATGGTACCTTATTACACTCTAAGGCCCAAGCAGGGAGTGAGGGTGATTACATCCTGAGATTGCTAGTGCTGGTTCATGGATTTGTAAGAAAAGGGAGGGTTTTCAGCCAGGTGTACTTACTGGTTTTCTGTTTTTCAGAAGTGAGTGTTAGCAATGAAAGACTTCATTACAAAAAAAAAAAAATGGTGGAAGAGTCATATTATGTATATCATTTTCACTTAGCCATAATTTCCCATAAAAGAGAAAGGGAAAAGGGAAGGGAAAGGAGAAGGGAAGGGGATGGGGAGGAGAGGAGAGGAGAGGAGAGGAGAGGAGAGGAGAGGAGAGGAGAGGAGAGGAGAGGAGAGGAGAGGAGAGGAGAGGAGAGGAGAGGAGAGGAGAGGAGAGGAGAGGAGAGGAGAGGAGAGGAGAGGAGAGGAGAGGAGAGGAGAGGAGAGGAGAGGAGAGGAGAGGAGAGGAGAGGAGAGGAGAGGGGAAAAGGAACAAGGGAAAGGGAAAAAGGGAAAGGAAAAGGGAAAATGAAAGAGAAAGGGAAAAGTAAATAAGGAAACAGAAAAGCAAAAACAAAAAAGTGTTTTTTGTACAAACGTTCAGCACTAAACACAGTCAAGTGGGAAAATCTTACCTATTGATCACAGATGCTGTTTTTAACATTAATGCCTGTTTTGAGGAAAATTACTGTCCCTGGACACTAAACATAGACTAGTCAAACTAAAAGATACAGACAAACTAAGGATGTACTATAGGATTGAGATAGAATATCTCAAGTAGCGTTATTTTTTTCTATATGTCTTCCATGATGTTTATAGAAGATTATCCGTTTCTACCTGAAAATGTTATTTGTGTTAGGGTCTCATGTAAGAGAAGCTGTTAAGAATGTATTATGATGACTGAAATCTGTGTTATAACTGCACATTTCATTTCCTCTAGGGCCGAAATGGAAAAGGCTCCATTTTTGTGTGGGCTTCCGGGAACGGAGGTCGTCAGGGTGACAACTGTGACTGTGATGGTTACACTGATAGTATCTACACTATCTCCATTAGCAGTGCTTCTCAGCAAGGCCTTTCTCCCTGGTATGCAGAGAAGTGCTCTTCAACCCTGGCCACAGCATACAGCAGTGGGGATTATACTGACCAAAGAATAGTAGGTTGTTTTTACCAGATTCAGAACAAACATAAAAATGTGTTCTATATGTAACTAACAAGTTGGAGTTCTTAAATGCTTAGTGTCTACTGCTTGCTTTTCATATGCTTTACATGCTTAGTAATTTCATTTTCAGACAGTAAGGAGTTTGTAGTCCAAAACATGTTTGTATTCCCGAACATCTACTAACGTAAAACAATGGCTGGTTGTTGTATCAATGCATTTAAATTAGCATGCTGAAATCTTCTGACATTGAGTGTGACAGAGGTCTCTGCGTGAAGATGGTCGCATTCATCACAAAGAGAGACTTAGAGTATACGCAAAAAGAACTTGTGAGGTTAATGTGCCCATATGAGTTAGTGTTTCTGTACATGTTGTCACTCTAATACTTACTTTTTGTAAGATTTTTAGCCCCTCAGTTCCTGCTAATGACAGCAACAATGGTGCTTGCAGACCTCTAAAAGGTACCCAGTAAGTGGACAACTCAGCCTTCATTAACTGTGCAAGAAATAGCTTGTACTAAAGAAATTTGCCATGATAAAATAATACTGAAGGACCTATGGGGTTTTTTTTTCAGCTCTGGTTGGTGGTAATTTTAGAATGAATTATATGGATGGAGATTAAAATAATGTCATTGTGAGTTAGCTGAGGGACTGGTACTTCCTAAGAGATTGCTCTTCAGATCTGAGTTGTAAAGGTCTCACTGTTCCCCCTTTCTGTTTCTAGAGATACATGAGCAGATGAGTTTGGTATTTAATTGCCAAATAAAGCACATGTTTCATTGCAAATTATAGTTCTTCTGCTGAAGAGAGAGCAGAACACTAATACTAATCCTATGAGTAATTTTCTAGCAAGCAGTAATTTTGAACGTTCTAGGCCCAACACAATGATCTGTTTTTATGATTCACCAGTAGGCCTGAAACACTTATTGTGAAATGTTAGAATAAAAAAAGATACTCAGTGTGGGAGTGTTTTGTTCAAACACAAAGCATTTTGATACAAAAAATATTGTTGAAGTAAAAAGAGCAGAATGAAATATGAACAAATTTAAACATCCCTCCCTTTGCTGGTAAGGAATGTATAAATAAGCATCAAGTGAAAAATACATGGTTACGTTTGTGAGTGTGGATGTGACAGTATTTACAACTGTTTATTCATGAAATCTGTTTTTTGTTGTTTTTCTGTCAGACAAGTGCTGATCTTCACAATGAATGTACAGGGACTCACACTGGGACCTCTGCATCTGCACCATTGGCAGCAGGAATTTTCGCTCTTGCTCTGGAAGCAAAGTAAGATGTCACAAAATTAGAATTGAAACTCTTCCCTAATATCTTCCCTCAAACATTGCCTATGTCAAAATTAAACTGTATCACACTGCAGCTCCACTTTTTGTCAGTCAGTCTTGCTCAACCTGATGACAAAACTGAACAGCTTTCTGCCTCATGCCTGTCTAGCAAATCAGAACCTAGATAAGTAATATGTAATGACCAAGGAAATTTAGTCCATTTAGTGTATTGTTGATAATTATTTACTGAGTCAATCAGTAGCACTTAAAGGCATTGAGGCTGTACTTCTGTCAAGAGAGCGTAATTTGAAGACGATAGAATGCAGGAGTATGAGTGAAGTGTTTAATCAATGTGCAGAATCTTTCCTGGCAATGATGAGACATATAATTGAAGGTACACAAGCTTGACTTTCAAAGCAGGGAGAGAGCAGGTATGTTCACACCCTGCAGGCCTGATAGTTAGGTAGTATAACTTGGAGGTGAGGGTAAAGAATAGGACAGGACAAGACAAGGCAGTGGCCTTTTCACTTCAGTTGTTAAGGTGTAGGCTTAGCACTTGAATAGTACGTGTTTGGCTCCATATTCTATTGCGTACTCCTTTGATGATACCTAGGACCATATTTTAAAGATTGGAGTATAATCACAGATAGACAGAATCAAATGCCCAGTGAATTTTCACACCCAGCTTCCATAATGACTGGTGGGAAATACTGCTTTTGCTAGATAAATTTAAATGCCTAAGGAGTTTTGAGTGATTGGACTCTAATCTTGCTAGATACCAGCTCTTAATTTACGTAGAAATCTTGTCTACCCGAAGGAGTATTGTCAGGATAAGCATGGACTTTTTCTTTTTTTTTAATAATTCAGTGCTAGCTACATTTCAGAAAGTTTATATTGCAAAATAGTAACTAAGAGAAAAGTGATAGTCAGTACCAAAACAATTAACCAGGATCATTTTCTCAACAGCCCAAATTTGACATGGAGGGATATGCAGCACTTGGTAGTGTGGACCTCAGAATATGATCCATTGGCTGGCAATCCAGGATGGAAGAAGAATGGAGCAGGACTAATGGTGAACAGCCGATTTGGATTTGGACTACTCAATGCAAATGCACTGGTGGATTTAGCTGATCCCAAAAGATGGAAAGGTGTACCAGAAAAGAGAGAGTGTATTGTCCAAGACAAAAGCTTTGAACCAAGGTAAGACATTAGCAGTAATTAAGCTTGTGTCTTAGTAAAGCGTGAAAGATAGTACTGCACACAGATTGCTCTAAATCAAATTGAAATTAAGAGGTATCCTTTGATTCATTTGGTTTTGCTCAGCTGACGGGAAAGCAACATTTGTTTGTTGGCTATTTTTTAGTGTAAAACTGATTAAAATAACTAGCGTGACCCCTCACATAGAATAAGATCACTATGTCTCTTTATACAGCCAGCGTATGGGTGGATAATGCTGTGAGACCAAATCTGATCAAATAAGAGTGTTTAGACTGCTATCAGTGGATGAAGAAAAAGATATCAGAGTTTTTCAGAGTTGTTTTTAAAAGGAACATCTGTAATCAGTCTTAGCAACTCTTCTCACGTGACACATAACGTATGTTGAAGCCAGGGTGATATACTTAGCTTTAGTCCCATCTACAGCACTGCTCTTACGAAACATAAGTGTCCCTAAGGCTCGCTGAAAAGAGTTACAAGCCATAATCACTAATGACTGCAGCACAGTAAGCCTAAGCTGAGCTCAATGTACAGGTGGGTTATATCAGAAGTCTGGTAACCAGATTAACCTGGTTAATCAGTAAGGGCCTTTATTTTTTCTACCTGTTCATATGTATGTTTGTTCTGTAGAATAAATACGGTATTTCAAAGGTAGAAATTATACTGCGAGTGCACTAAAAATCTCTGTAGAAATTGATTGCGATGTTTTGGATTTCACTGCTTGGTAACCTTACTATTTATGCTATTTTACTATCAATTTGTTTTTATGAGGCCTCTCCTTTCCACAGAGTGTTGATCTAGTACTGATGTGTGTTTGTGTTTTTACTGCAGTCTTCTTCATTACATTATGAAACAAAGATCCCAATATTCTGAGTTCTGAATGATTTCTCTGGAGATTTGGATACCACGTTCTCATTACTAGTAATGGAAATTATGCAGAGAATGCTATGCATAGTGCTCTGAGAATGTACAGAATAACTAAGGCTTTTATTCTAGAGATGATGTTAATTACAAAAGTTTAAAAGCACTAATGTTCCTGTAGTGTTTTAAGTCCATGTTAGCAGTTCGTCTGGATATTTCAGTGAGGCAACTATGTCTAGGTCTGATACAATTATGTGGTGTATCTAACTGCAAAGACTTATTTTTATAGTTTCTGTGGGACAACAAAGTGCCGAGAGAAATTCAGTTATCAGACCTGCTTGCTTGCTTCTGGAGTGGATTGCACAACACTAGCGTCTACTGTGCCTCCATTCTGGAATGACTGTTAAATTCATCTCTACACTTCACATATTAATCCATAATCAAATATTTCTGCAAATAAAGCTTCTGTAATTTTGCCAGGTTATTAAGAGCAAATGAAGAGGTCATCATTGAAATTCCCACAAAAGCCTGCGAGGGTCAAGAGAACTCAATTGCATCTCTGGAGCATGTGCAGCTTGAAGCAACAATTGAATATTCCCGGAGAGGAGATCTTCACGTCACTCTGGTGTCTCCGTCAGGTATGGGGAGCATTAGAAACTACCTGTATATTCTTTGTGGATTAAAATGCATAATTACACAAATCTAGTCACAGTGAACAGAGGAGTGTGAGAACAAAGCATCCTGGAAATGAAGGAACTGGTTCTCTGAATCCCTTTTTCATTCTTGTGTTTTGGGTTATTTTTGTAAGAAGATGAATGTAAATCATACTTTAGAAATGAAGGTACTATTTCTAACATGTTGCATTCAAGCAGCAAGACCTGTAAAAATTGAGAGTCCCTGGTGGTATCAAATTATAGTTTAATAATGCTTATCAGCCTTACTGTGATTTAATGACCTAATGGAAAAGTGGGGAAATCTGACTCCCTAGATTTCATCTGTCTCCCCACTGGAGCATGTAGAAAAAAACAGTATGTCTCTGTTTGACACTTTAGTACAACTGTACAAAATGTATTGCAACATGGCAAGCTGACCTTATGGTGCATTGAAATAACATCATGAGAGGAAGAAAAATAAAGGAGAGTGAGTATAAACAACTTTGTTGAAAGTACGATCTTCAGTCAGTTCGGCTGATATTATTCAAAAACAAAAGAAAACAGATATGAATTTAAACATCGGGCTAATCTAGTAATTCATAGATGATAAATAAGTAACAATTTGTTCATATTGTTGTTAGATGACCTCACTTCAAAGCAGGTTAAGGTATTGCACATATAGTATACTTACATAGCCTAGCTTGTCTGAGATTCATCTTAAGCCTGCCTCTTCTTTCCGTTTTTTCTGCTTTCCTATGAAACATTCCTACCAAATGTATGTCATTCCATTTCTATATTTATGCTACTATCTTTAATCATAGAATAAAAGAATCATAGAATGGCATGGAAGAGACCTTAAAGCCCACCCAGTCCCACCCTTCCACATCTTTCTTGTGTTGGGAGCCCTAGACATGAATGCAGTACACACCACTCTTTCGATGCAGCCCAGGATGCAGTTGCCCTTCTAGGCTGCAAGCACACACTGCTGGCTTATGTCCATCTTTTTGTCCATCAGAATCCCCACGTCCTTCTCCACTGGACTGCTCTCAAGCAGTTTTTCTCCCAGTCTGTAAACACGTGTGGGGTTGTCCTGACCCAAGTGCAACACCTTGCAATTGGCCCTTTTGAATCTCATTTGGTTCATGTGGGTCCACTTTTCAAGCTTGTCCAGGACCCTTTGGATGTCATCCCTTCCTTCTATTGTGTCATCAGCAAACTTGCAGAGAGTGCACTTGATTCCACTGTCTGTGTCACTGATAAAGATGTTGAAGAGCACTGGTCCCAAGTTGGACCCCTTGGGATCACTACTCCTCACTGGCCTCCACCTGGATATGGAGCCATTGACTACAACCCTCTGTCTGTGAGAATCCAGCTAACTCCTGATCTGCTGAGTAGCCCACCCTTGAAATCCGTATCTCTGCAGCTTAGAGATAAGGATGTGATGTGGGGCCATGTCAAAGGCCATGCAGAAGTCCAGATAGATGACATCAAATGCTCTTCTTTGATCCAGTTACGCCATCACTCCATTGTAGAAAGCTGCCAGATTGGCCATTGGTGAAGCCATGTTGGCTATCTTGAACCACCTCCTCATCTCGTATGTGCCATGACATCTTTTCCATCTGCTCTGTGATCTTCTCAAGCACAGACATGAGTCTCACTGGCCTGTAGCTCACCAGGTCTTCCTTTCTACCCTTAGAAATGGAAGTGATGTTTCCCTTTTTCCAGTCACTGGGGACTTTGCCTGGCAGCCATGACTTTTCAAATGTGATGTATTTTTATCTTGTGATTAGGCTCTCTGTTCCCCTTGTTACATAAATAGAGCTCCCTTGCTCTCTGCTTATATACAAATCAGCACAACAAATCTGCTCTCCAGTAAAATCTCTTTTGCTGCAGAATTGCTTTGTGAAGTACAGCATTTTTGTAATAGCAATAACAATACAAATACATTTCACCCTGTTGGAGTTCCAGACTGTAACAGTTTACATTCATTCACCAAAAATATACATAATGATAAATTCAGGGTAAGGCTTTGGTGTATACTGCATAAGCTCATTTGTTAAAGTAACCAGCGGTCAAAAATAGCACATTCCACATTCTCCAAGCCACTGCTAAGTAGCGTTTTTTCGGGTTACCTTTACGTTATGTAGTTTGCAAGCAAACAGAGTGAAAGTTGAAGGGGAAACATAACAGTGTCTTCTGTTGATCTTGTACTAACACAGGGACCAGCACCGTCTTACTGGCTGAGAGAGAGCGAGATAAATCTCCCAATGGCTTTAAGAACTGGGATTTCATGTCTGTGCACACATGGGGAGAGAATCCAACAGGCACCTGGGTGTTAAGAATTACTGATGTGGTAAGTATGTCTGCATGCTAACCAGCTAAGTTTGAAAGGTAGCACGTCACTAACCATATCACAACCACTACCAAATGTGCTGAATACTGAGTGTGCATTAAGCAAGCTACAACAAGAGTTTATTTCAACTAAGTATCCACTGGATTAAAGATTAAAAGCTCATCTGAGGCAGAAAAAAAGAGTCAGATTTTCTTGTTCTTACATGAATGCGATGCACTATACTTATTTCATTGACATGTACCTGTCAAAAGAAATTTCATGCCTATGTTTTTCTCACATTATATGTCACTGAAAGAAATCACTTCATATAATTTTCTGTGATTCATGGTGTTAAGTATGTAATCAAATTTGCATATGATTAACTGCAAATTAGTTCTTTTCTGTAGAAAAGCACACACCTAGTCTCTTCTTGGTACACGGACATAATTGTCATTAACTCAAAACCTCCTGAGTTAATGAATTTCTGGTGACCTTAGGGAGCTATTCAGTTATATATCTTCCCCTAGCCTCTTTCTCAAGAGTAATGACTGCTGAAAAACCTGTAATGACTAAAGCAAGAAATCTACAGATAT
The DNA here is from genome assembly GCF_016699485.2 of Gallus gallus. Lineage (NCBI taxonomy): Eukaryota > Metazoa > Chordata > Aves > Galliformes > Phasianidae > Gallus > Gallus gallus. Next base: position 57,968,234 of record NC_052572.1, read on the forward strand.
AAAATAAGTAAGTTTATTAAAACCGTGTGGGAATATGAATTGCAACAGTGAGACACCAGAAGAGAGCTGTTTGATAGGCAGCTGAAAAATCATTCTTTTCAAAGTAAGAATAAAAGCTCACTCATCTCAGGAGAATTTCATTGAAACTGTCTGTTAATCAGCTTGTCATTAGGGATCAGATCATGCAAGAAACTGAATGCTTCCTATCAGACACTGAGTCTCCAACCCTTATTGGCCTCTAATTGTAAACATGGGTTTAATACTGAACAGATGGACAAGGCAGTAGAAGTAAATATTATTGACAACTGTATAGTGTTAATACTGTAGGCTTATGGATAACCCCATGGTTACAGATATCCTGCTCTTTGTAAACAAAGTAATGCATTTTTTTAGAAGAAACATAAGAAGGGCATTTTGATTCTCTCTCGTTTTCCAATTGTAGCACATTCCTGAAATCTACAGTACCTCAAACTTTTGTCCACAAGAAATAATGTGCTATTCCTCAGTGTTTGGAGTTTTGTGGTTCCAGAAATAAGTTTTCCCATTAATGACTAATTGGAATAACAGATCACCATGCAGTTACTGATCACTGAATTGTCATAAAACTTTCATACGTAAACTTTGGTATAAACTTTCTATAGTAAAGAAGAGCTTCAGTGGCTCTCTTCAGCCACCAAATAAACAAGCAAAAATTCTGAAAGAAGCTTTGGAAAAATAAAATTTCACTGTTTTGTGTACTTGTCTCTTCCACTTTTTACTTTTTAAAGATCAGTGTCAAAACTAATGTACAAAGCATTTGTTTCTTGCTTTCACAAGCTGTGATTCAGAATGCTGTTACACACTACTACAGAATGTTATTCCAAACATTTTATTGGTAACTTTTTAAAGAAAATTGCCATTTGATGGCTTAGTGAACTAACATTAATAATATGAAATACTACTTAAGTAATTTTAGTATTGTTACGAAATTCCATTGATGCTTATAAGACTAATTAATAATTATGTTTTGTCAAAATATTAGTAGTCAAACCGTTGTACTAAATCCCACCTTCTGATAAGTTCTGTCCCTAATGTGTCAGTCTTTTGGGGCTTACAAATCATGGTCTAAATTTATATATTGACAGAGTCATTTTTTATTTTAGTGAATTCTCACTGCTTTGTGATCAAATATCCTCTATTTATTCCTCTTACATTCTGAGAACCTATGCTATTGCTGTCTTGTCCTTTAGTCCAAAAGAATACAAAATGAAGGAAGGATTGTAAACTGGAAATTGATTTTGCATGGCACTGATATCCAGCCTGAACATATGAAACAACCACGTGTATACACATCTTACAATGCTGTGCAAAATGACAGAAGAGGAGTGGAGAAGATGACAGACCTTGTAGAGGTAGTGTCTCATTAATGCTTTTCTTTGTGCATTTTCAGATTTGTAAGAAAATTAAGGGTTTTTTTTTTTCTTCTTCTTCTTCTTTTTTTTTTTTTTTTTGGTAGTGAAAAGACACATACTCATTCTACATTTATTTTTTCTAGCTCCAGACCATTTGTAAGTTGTGCAAGTATTGCAGTTTTGTCAACTAGTCAACAACTGATATTTTTATTAGTCTCAGGGTTTTTTTAAGCTAACACTTAGCAGTTTCAGTATGGAAAGAGGATGCTGATACTAAAGCTTTGAACTCAACAGCTTATGCAGTTGAATGGTGCAGGAGAGAAGAATGCATAGTACATTTTTGTAAGTCTAGTTAGAATGAGTGTTGAAACCCAAAAGAATCTGCTGATATGTTTTTAGGAAGTTTTGAAGTAGATTTGTTATATAAAACATTACAACAGTCAGGACAGTTCAGAGAATTCAGTTAAGGAGCTGCCAGCTCCTTTTTCACCCCTTGTTAACTTTGAGGCAGAGTTCAGTATGGAAAGCAAATGTATTTGAGGCTTCTGAGAATAGCGGTGGGTTTCTGAATGCAAATAATCACAATGCTCTGAAAGTAGTGCCTTTTATTATTTCAGAGGAAATGATAACAGATACAAAGACTACAATAACACTGTTTGATGGAGCACATTCTCAGCTACAAAACGCTATTTTTCAACACAGTCACCGCCATTAGCTGTGCATTTTTGCCAGCAATAAACAAGAGCCTGCATGCCATGCTCATAAAAGTCTGCATCAGCAGAAATGAACCACTGTTTCACAGCTGCTATGACAGCATTGTTGCTAGGAATATGTTGCCCACACAGTCCATCTTTCATCAGCCCAAAGAAGTGCAATCAGAAGGCGCCATATCAAGACTATATGGTCAGTGTGGTACAACAGTTCAACCAAAGCTGGTAACATGCTCCACAGTCTTCAAACTGCTATAGGGCCCGAAGTTATTGTGTTGCAAGAGAAAGGTAGTCTTCTTCTCTGGCCTGACTCAGGAAGTTCAAGCTTTCTGCTAAGTCAGCGTCATAACGTAGCAGTCAGAATTGATGGTTTGTCTGGTTTTCAAGAAATCCAGAAGGATCACTGCTTTCTTGTCTGTGCTAAAAGACATCACTTTACCTGCTGAGGGCTGTATCTTTAACTTTTTCTTCAATGAGGAATTTGCATGTCTTCACTCCATGCATTGTCATTTTGACATAGTGGTGGTGATACCATATCTTGTCATGGGTAATGATGTGATCCAGGAAAATGTGACCTTAAGTATCATATTGGTTCAGTAAGTCCTGACCAGCCTGTGTACAGTGTTCTTTCTGTTCTTGTGTGAGCATTTGTGTGACCCATCCAGTGCAAATTTTGCAGTATTCCAATGTTGCCACCATTGTTTCCAAATCATTGAAGCCTGTATTCAGCTCTGTACACAGTTCCCTGGTTGTAATCCACCAATTTGTGCAGATGAGCTGATCGAAACACTCTTTGTTTCATGGCGTGAGAGCTGTTCATGGCCGTCCAGAACACGGCTCAGTCTTTCATGTTGCTGTCATCATTGCTGAAATGCATGACCCGCCTTTTCCCTGTGATCACATCCACTGTTTGGTCTCCATCAGCGTTCAGAAAGCGTCACTGATTGTCAGTGGGTACTATTTTTTCCCAGTGGAGGAATTCAGTGACCCACTTCTACTTCATGTGCTCTTCCACTTCAGCCACCATTCTGTCAGACTGCCCCTTTGCTGCCATCTGCCATACAGCAACAACATGTGAAGGGATATTGGTGGGAAATTCAGTCTCTACTGCTGTATCACTGTCTGCCTCTGATGTAGTGGGCCAACTTCATAAAAGAGGAGGCATTATTTTGAAGCAGCCCTTGTACCATTGGTTATTCAGTGTCTTCAGAATACTTAATTACATCCCATCTATTCATCTCCCCTCTAAGTAATTAGAATGTCCATAATGTATAAAGAGAATAACCTTTTACAGTGAGGTTACAAAGAAGATTGAGGGAAACATGATTATGGACTTTAAATACATCAAATTAAGTGTCCATAGTTGTGGCAGCCACATGCAGTAAAATAAAATTGGAAAAAAATAAAACTGGTGGTGGTGTAGGAGAAACTCGGTGGAAACATATAAAAATGAGCTCAAGATGAAGTGAGTGTTCCAGTAGAAAAACATCACGCAGCCTCATACTACAGCATTTGAGGCACAGCAAACAGTGTTCAAATGAGACTGTGCATCGCTGATTTCTCTGTACATCTGTACTTAGCACTGGCCTTCTAAAGTTTACTGAGGTACGTGTCATGGCCACAGATAAGCCAAAGTTCACTGTCTTCTCAGGTGAGAGCAACAGTGGAGCAGATAACATGGAAGCATTAGTTCAGTCCTTTCCACGGGGGTATGTGGCACATTTGGAGTCGCCATCACCATGGTGTGTACTTCCTCCAGATGGATAGCCATGGAACTGTCTCCCATAGCACAGCCAGAAGTATTTTTGAGACTGAGAGAAATGTCACTGTAAAATTACATGTTGCATCCTTCCACTGTGGGATCTGAGTAACTTCATAACTTGTGGGGAGATTTGATTCTTTATGCAGTAAAGTCCTTCTGATAGTCCTTTTTGACATGTAATGATATAGTTCTTTTCTAGATGTTAGTGGCTCCTAACTGAAAAAAGTAGCATCTACATACATGTACATGAAAATTACTAATCGGAGCAAATCTTAATCCAGTTTTGCAATTAATGCCTAACCTCTTTTATGCCAATCTGTGTTCCAGGACCATACCACACAGGAGAACTTGAGTGAAAAAAACAAAGTAACACAAGATATCGGTAGCAGCAGAAATGAAGCAGAAGATAAGTTCCCATCAGAGGCTATGCTGCATTTACTGCGAAGTGCTTTTAGCAGACAGATGGCTCAGAAGCGACTGCCAAAGAAGACTGCAAGTGAGAAGTTAAGTATTCCATATGAACACTTCTATCAAGCCCTCGAAAAGCTAAACAAGCCCTCCCAGCTGAAAGACTCGGAAGAAAGTCTGTACAGTGACTATGTTGATCTTTTTTACAATGCCAAACCATACAAGCATAGAGATGACAGACTGCTGCAAGCCTTGGTTGATATTATAAATGAAGGAAACTAGACTAGGATATGATGCTGAGTTGGAAATATTCATTCTCCCACCCCACCTCCAGTCTTTTGGGTTTTTCTTCAGAACTCTACTGTATGCTCTAGTTGTGTGATTGCTGCTTTGATTGCTTCATATTTAACACAAACATCAAGGAAGGAAAAAACGAATGTGGGAGGATAAGGCAGTAAGCTGATGCTTTTTAGTAATAGCTTTTTTCAAAGACTTTCTTCATTACCATCAGAGTAGATTTGCCCCCTCAGGCATGAAATGCAGCAGTATTCCCTTGAAAATACTAATGCTCTATTTTAAACAATTTTCATGTTACTTATTCTTCCACCCTACTCCCTTAGCCTGCAGTAGGATTCAAAACCTGAACTGCCAAGCAGTTTTGAACCCAACTGCTGAAGTTATGGGGAGATACTCTCATCTCTGTATTTGTAATGAGTAGTGCAGTCTTTCTTACATTTGGCATTTATTGTAGATTTAACACATGCAGCAAGTACCTCTTCCCTCATAGTATTTTTTTTTTTTCTTCTGAACAACAATGCACTCTTACCCTTCTGTTCTCCTGTAAAGGAGCAGTTGGGAAACTGGAATTGAATTGGAGCATCACTGAAGTTATTAATGGTTTAGACTAGTGACAGTCATATTCTAACATAAAAGAGCTCCAAACAATGCATTCCAGACCATGGGGATTCTCACCACCTAACTTAAACTGCCTAAATGAAGTGCCTGAATTATGAGCTTAGTTTTTCTAGGCTGTATGTAGCTAATGAAGACAGATAGCACTTAAGAGCACTTGACTAGTTTTTGCACTGGTTCACAATTACATGATGTGGAGTACCTATCTATTTTTTATTGACTATGTGGACTTGAAAGAACCAACCTCCTGCCTTTGGAGCCTCTATCAAATTTCTAAAGTTAAGTAATATAAATGCCTCCTGAGATGTCTACATCCGCAGCAGCCAGGACAACAATGCTGGGATCGTTTTGTCCCATCCTTAACCTGTGACCATAGTGGTATAGAAAGGAAAACTGTACCATCAAAGTCCATTTTAAAAGTGCATCTTCAAGTGACTGGTGAATTATAACAGATATCCCAAATACCTAGGAAGTTAAGGCAAAATGAATGGAGGGAGGTGTAATTTAAATAAAATACCCAGAAGAAGAGAGTCATAAATAGAGGGAAGGGCAGAATGGGATGTCGAGGAGGGAGAGAAAAGGAAGAAGAATGAGCAGGAGTGGGGAACAAAGTAGTGTCAGCAGCAAGGACAGGCTGCTGCCTACCTGCAGCAGTGATAAGAAAATAAAAATGAAAAGATAATAAAGGAAAATACATAATTGTGAGGCTCCTTTGGAGTTTAATTACGAGTAATGAAGGGAGAAGTAGATTGGTCAGAAAGATCTATCACCCTATCCAAAGTGGAAAAAATTATATGTGCTATCATATACTGTAGAGTGGTATGAATGGCAGCATATTAGACAAGTAGTTTTCCACATATACTTCTTTAAAATCAGAATAAAGATTGAAATAATATTTTGCTGTTCATAATTAATAACAAACAAACAAACAAAAAAAGCCCCACCAACAAACAATGCAGTGCTGGATGCTCAAAAATTGTGTAGGATCTACTGCAAGGAAATGAAAGCTCCTAGTGTCTCATTACAGTGCTAAAGATAATCCAAACAAGTGCTGACTAGGTTTTACTTTTTTCTCTCTGTCATCTGCTGTAGAAACGTAGACTGGAAATATTTTCCAAATATTCTAGAAAAATGTGTTCCTCCTTCACTGTCTATTTCTTAAAATGATCCAAGTGTCTCTGAAAGAGGAGTTTAACATTGTGTTCATATTTCATCTGTTTGGATAGAGATTTTTCAAATTTCACACTAAATTCCGTAATCACTGCTTAAAGGTAACTCTGAGAATTATCTCATTGAACTTAAGATTTAAAAACCTTTGCTCTGATTTTAGTGGTTTCAGGTCTACCTGTGGCTCAGTCTGTGTTTTTTGCTAGCTTTAGATAGGTGTAGCTTAGTTGATTTGAAGAATTCTTCCATATTTCTATCCATACTTCAGAGATAACAACCACAAGAGGAAATGTCTCTTACACTTAGATTGCTTACTCTCTACTAAGACATTTGAATAGAATCAGAAGTGAAAAAAAGCTGATTGTTTGCAAGAAGAGAGCTTTTTTATGTTGTCCCCTTAACACCCAAGCTTTCTGGTGATACATAACTACTGAACAAGCAGAATGTTAAAATTTCTAATTGCTGCTACTGGAGGAGTTAGTGAGAGCACTAACTTACATCTACTAATATTTAATTGTCAGAATTGGGAGTGTAATGTCTACAATTATAATCCTAATTGGTGATAATGGACCACTGTTGGCCCCGTGCAGAGGCTGTCAGATAACAGTGATTTTAGCCAGTCGTCAATCAAGTACGTTACAGTGAGGAAAGTACTACAAACACTCAAATCAGCTCTTCAAAAAAAAAAAATGTTTTCAGATTTAAACGGGTGGAAAACATAGGACTCTCCTTTGTTTTGAGATGAATTCCTATGTTGTAGCCAAAGTTTCATCAGAGGACAACTTTGAAGTCTCTCTTTTGAATGTTTCCAACCCAGAGTAGGTTGTACAGGAGTAAACTATTTTTATTGTTAGTCTTTCCTTGGTGCCTGTGTGGGTTTTGTGAAAAATGTTGAAGGAAAAAAATGCTTTCTCTCAGAATTTTAAATTATATTTTCTTTACAGGCATTTATATTGTAGCAAAGATTTTATTGAACAGACAGAATTTTAAAAGGTATAATAAATTATATTGAAGAACCAGACTTTTCTCGGGGAAGAGACAATTTCATCCAATAAAGGTATTTTTTAAAAGGCATGTTCCAACAGCAACTGCAATATGTATGTGATGTGATGTTAAAAGTTGTCTAATAGTAGCATAATACAGTGTGTTAGCAGAGCTCAGAGTGTGTGGTCTTAACATTTGTAAAGAAAACAAAAAGGTCACGCCAAACCACTGACTTCAAATGACAGAGAAATACTGCTTAGAATTGAAAGCATTGGCATTAGAAAGTAATAACGGGTTGGGTGCGGAAGGTGTGTCCTTACTTGAGTAAGAAGAGATTTCTCCACAAGGAGAAACACTGCAACTTTCACCACTGCAACTGGAGTAAGGATGGCTCCTTGGTGGCAGCGGCAGCAGTGCTCATTGATGTGTGTGTGCCAAAAAGACAAAATGCTGCATGTTTCACATACAGATGTATCACAAGCACTACAGTGAAACAGTACAGAAGAATCAGTCGTGGAGTCAAATTAAATTCACATCTTTTTCTTGCATCAAAGCCTCAATAGTTAAAGGTGTCTTTTTTTTTTTCCCATAACACACATTTCAACACAATAAAAAAAAAAGCCTTTAACATACTATCAGTCATATATGGAAGCAGTAGAGAGCTGCTCTTCAGAGGATGCTGCTTGCTGGCCCTCATTGTGCTCTGTGCTGATGCCCAGAGAGGTGCAGCCATCTCCACCAAAGACCCTTATTTGAGGACATTGTGCTGGGGCAACCTCTGCATAGAGAGGAATGAGTCTTGGCTTCCAAAAGCTTTACCAGTTGTGGGGCATTACCAGTCATTCTCAGCTTGGGTTTGTTCCCAGGGTCTTTTTTAACTACAGCTTGCTGAGCAAATCCTGCTTCATCAGATGCTTCCTGTATTGTATGTCAAAATACTTTCTGTGCTTTCAGTAACTTATGCTTCCACAGCAAAAACCCTTTGAAGTAAATGTGTGCACAAAATACATTTCCAAAGCAGCGTAAAAGAAATTTAAAGTCTACATTCAAGCCATATGAACTGATTTCCCCACAAACCAATGGGTTTTCTCTCAAAAATATGGCATGATTTTTCAAAGTCATGTTGCATTTAAGCTTTCTAGAATTAGCTGTTTTGAGTTACCCAAGCAGAATTTCTGTTCAGACTGGTGTAGCCCTAACCTCAGAAAATGAGGTGTCAGAAAATGTCTCCTCTTGCCTCTCCAAAAGTAATTTGAAAACAATCATCAGCACCTTCAGTGTAAAGAACACGTTACCGGCTTTGGAATTGTGTTAGTATTAGAACTTAGGAGGGAATGTAATCTCTTTATAAAAAAGCATCTCTACGCTGCTTATGAACTAATACGTATCTTATGCACAGATCACACCCTGCCAGAGTGACAGCCATGCTTACATCCTTGTGCATCCCAGCAGTGCTGAATTTTACACACTTCTTGTAAAAGCAAACCAACTCCTACCACTGCAGGTTTTCAGATGTAACAGATCCAAGGAAAGACAGGTACCAGTTACTCCAATTCTGAAAAGTTTGGAACTTAAAAGAAAAAACCTTTAAGCTCCTCATTATGCAACAGCACTTCTGTGCTCATGCAGCTACACAGAATATCTGCACAGCCTGAAACCTTTCTGTTTGGTTGTGTTCTTTTTCTCACAAAGTCTGTGTCCAAAACTCACACTTTATCAGCATTTTAGAAAGGCACAACTCTACAAATGCTTTTTTTCCCTGAATCAGTTACTAAGCAAACAAATATTTCTAACTGCAGACTGAAAAGGTTCAAACTCCGACCCTAACAGACACTGATAGAAATCATTTCAATAAACACTTTCATGGTTAATGACACGAGTACTCATTAAAAATATTGCTTCTCTTACTGCAATTAATGAGGATAATGTAACCAAAAAGAAGAAATTCTACATTCAACAATGCAGTAAACACACCCTGGAAAATAATGTCAAATGCATTCCAAGTTTCACTAAGATACCAGAGAAAAAAACAAACAGATAATACTTGAACATGGGTAGTTACCAGGAAAAAAACAATCTTAACTGTTTTATCATTTCAGCCAATTGCCTACATCCAATCAAATCCAGCTGGGCTATAGCTGTATTTCTGATGTCATATTCTTTCCCCAAAGCAAATGAATTGCTTGCTGTTCCCCATGCCATTTTGTTTGACTGTGCCTGTGTTATCAGTCAGTGCTTCAAATCATGAACAAGCGGCATAATGCAGTGCCATATATTCTGATAAGGAAATGTACTTGGAACTAAGGAAGTGCAGTTCTGCATATGCCAGTCCATGAAGTGCTCATGTGAAACGGACCTACAAAGGTTAGACAAAGAGCAAAGCCATATGCCAGCTCCATTAGCTGCAGTGAATTAGTCCTACATTTAAGAATAGCGATAGTGCAATGCAGAGCAGCGCAAACATCCAGGAAGTAAAGGCAACGCTCGGTACCAGGGTTCAATAAGCACCTCAGCTACCTGCATGCAATTCTGTGCTTTGTAGGGGACCGTATTAAAAATGAAACATCTAGGAAAAACCCACAGCTTTTCCTCTTTTTCCCAGTATTTCAGTTACTCTGCCTCAGAGCAGTGCACCATGAAGCTTGTCCAAAAATACTTGCGGATACTGAAAACACTGTTTAACCAGTAACTATATCAGACTTCCTGAAAGCAGTGCAAAAAGAAAGACTGCATATATGTTATACATGATTCTGTCTAAGCGCTTCTTAATGGCAGAACTTAGCAACTCTGAGCAGGACAGAATGAAAGAAGATGCAGACTTTATTTGCTAGAGCAGAATTCAAAGTAAAACTTCTGCTCAGATTTTTCATAAGAGTAGAACTGATACTGCAGGCTCTTTTGGAGAGCGGCAGAGGAGGAAGGGATTTTTATTTATTTGCAAAGTAAACACCTGGAGTACAGTTTTCCACAGAATCCTGTATGGCCGCACTTGCATTAATGGACAAGTAAACCTACACTTGGACAACAAATGGACATAATTGTATAGGGAGTTTTGAACAATTCAGACAGTTCAGTAACACTGGCTTTGTAAGACAATGGGTAAATACAGTGTCAGGCACTCTAACAGCTGGGTGTTATGTGTCTCATGAAAACACTGCAGTTAAAGCTCCTTCAAGGCTCTGATATCTGAAATTCTTTATGGAAAGTTATTTGTAGCACAATGAGTGTTCCTTTTCAACTCCCTTACAACTAATAGAAATGGTCACCTTCAGAGCTCCTGTGAGATTCAGAGGTTTCTCTGCATCACACTGTGGAGGAGACTGACTGTCTCATGGGTACGTAAGCAGCTCACTTCTGAATCATGAGCCTAACCCAGGCACAGCATTTACACATCTAAACTTAGGCAGGGTGAGTGTTGTCCTCAGCTCTCCGTACCCCCTGCCCCCAAGTCTGTCAGCGAGTGGTGCTGAGCACGTCTCAGTGCAGCTGCTCAGTGCTTTTGAGAAGCCACGCTGAAGCTGTGCCAGATTTAGCATCCGTTCAGATAACAATGTGCTCCTATCCAGTGATCACTAATGAAAATTTCACAAGGATATCAGATTTCAGTCGAATATTGCTGTCTATAAATACCCTGTGTTACCTTCAAGTTTAAGGAAAAGTCTGGGGGGGGGAACGCTGGCCATTTTGTCTTCAGTTTAGCACGCTGTATAAGAGCATACGGTAGGTGATGTAAAAACATTAAACACACGCTTTAACTTACTCCCTTAAACCACTCTCCTGTCCTGTGTAAGTGTACATACAGTATTAAGTACCTTACTGAGCACTTGGCTGAATCCAAAAGGCTTGCTCTGCCAGGACCCCTCTGCACAGAGTAAAGGGATGCAGTTTTAAAGTCCTCCTTAGTTACTGCAAAAGTCTGCTTGCGATTCTATATTGAGTGTCATGAGTCATGCCTGGATTTCCATACAGTGTGCAACTGAGTTGCTTGCACTGCATTGTACTGGCTCTCAACCTAATATGGTGAATCACTCTCCTCTAGAGAAGTGCATACAAGTCCTTCTTTATCAGGGAAATAACATTCACAAAGCCCAGAGCAAGACCTGTGCATGTGGCATTTTCTATGCAGGTTAATCCCAGGTTGTCACTAAATATTTCCGGTGTTTGGAAATTTAGGACCTGTGCGACCGGAGCATTCTTAAGAAATTCAGAGAATTCCATCCCTTTAACAAGAAACTAGACTGTAATGTGTTACAACACGCAGTTTCATTTATTAAAATTTATTTGGTAAGCTTATTTATTTAAGTTTTGTATTACATTGCTATTCAAGTGCACTGGGGTTGGAAAGGATGTGCACTGAAGATGTGCGCTGTTTCTTACACTGACGTAAATTCATCATAACCCCACTGAACTTAAGTCTTGTTAGAAATGTTCTCATGTACCTGAGAAATGAAGCCAGACAAAAATAATCTGAGTCAGGTGTTACTCCAAAGCTGTGGAAAGGAAGAAAAATGAAAGCTAAGAAAGAGTGAATTTTGCTCTTTTCTGTTCTCTTTCTTCAAGCAGTTTTCAATGGCATTACCTTGTGTTCAAAGGAGAAATTATAAGGATCGTTGTGACACTCATGCTAATGAGTCAGGTATGGTTTGTTTTGTGACAAAATTCATTGCTTTCTTGATCTTCCATCCCTCCCTTTCTACCAGAATTCTACTTAGGTCAGATTAAAAATAATGCCTCCTATTTATTTCCATGGAGACTGCAACAGATAAAAAGAGCACTGTGACACAGTTGGATAGTGCAAACTCTCAGCTACCAAATGCACTTTTTCAATACAGTCACTACCATTGGTTGTGCTTTTTCACCAGCGGTGAATGAAGCCTCCATGCCATGCTTGTAACAATCTCTATCAGTGGAGGTGACCCACTGTCAATGCCACCACTGCTGAAGTGCACCACCCGCTGCCTCAGTATGCTCACATCCACTGACTGGTCTCCATCAGTGTTCAGCAAGCTTTTAGGGGTGCCATATTTTCTGCATGGAGGAATTCAGTGACACACCTTTGCTTCATATGCACTCTCATGTCAGTTACCATTCTGTCAGACTGTCCTGCTGCTGCCATCTGTCACACAGCAACAACATGTAATGGTGTATCAGTGGGAAGGTTCAACCTCTACCACCATATCACCAACATCTGCCTCTGATGTTGCAGGCCAGCATAATAAAATACATGGCATTATTTTTGGAGCAGCTGCTGTATTTACTTTTCTTAGCAGTTAATGGCAGGTATGTCTACTTAGCATGTTGCAGAATTCAAAAAGCCTGTACATGGAGCATGCCCTCAGCATACTGTTCTTGTGAAGTGAGTTAAGGAGAAGTCTGTCATGGCTTAAACTTTGAAAGGAGACATGGGGAGGTAGGGGCATAACTCCCTTCACCTTTCAGTGGCACCTGAGTACCCAATTCCAATCCCTGAGTATTCCAATCCCTTGGAATTTTTTCAACCCCCATTCTATATTGCTTCTCACTGGCACAAATATCCCTGTATGGGGTGCAAGATGTGGCTGGAGTATTATGGATTAATAAGAGCATGTTCATTTTCTGTTAACAGGGGTGAGGCTCAGCCTGCAAATGTCTTCTGCTTCTCTACTCCTGCAGTGCATTTTTGATGCAGTAAACTTAATTACAAAGATCACTATCTCATGCATTTAAGTCCCATTACTGTCAAGAGAACCCACACATTGTGTGAAAGCTTGCAGGTCCCATAACATGTAGGAATGTATCAGTTCCAAATCAAGACTCATTAGTAGCAAAGCAGACTGTAGATGGTAACCAACCTGATATAAGGGCACCCTCAGGACTGGAAAACTGCCAATTAGCCAAGAGCTGTGAGATGTGAAACAGCACTGCCCAGCTAGAAGATAATGGCGATTCTCCTCTTGACTTACCGGATAGTATATACATACAAACACACACATATCAATGCATGAAACAATGTAAACCTTATGGAGATAAGCATCACCAACTCCTCTTGTGAGTAGCATCAGTTTTCCTTCACTGACAATGCTTTATACCTGTTGTACAACAACAACTGAGAGAGAGAGAGAGAGTAGAGGGCTACAGCTCTCTTCTGCCCACCAGTTTAGGCTTAAAATTTTTCGAGTCTGAAGATGGTGAGGAGAGAGATGTGCACCAGCACCTCAGTTAGCCAGAACAGTATTGCAGGAGAGCCACGATCACCTTTTGTTTACCATGAAAGAAGGAAAGGCTGAGTCACATTCAGGAACATGGCATGCTTAGTATCTGCTGTGCCATCTGTGCAACCACCGATCAAAACCTTCTGGTTCTGGATTATTCTTACTGTGCTGCAACTATTGTTGTCAACAAATAGGTTACATGGAAGACCTTCAAGCAGATTACAAAGTGTTTGTGGTATTTTTAGGTTTAGGTACTATGTGAATCCACAGCAGCTACTTTCTGTGCTTAATAACACTCTGACTTTGTAGAGATAAAAACAGCATGACAAAGATAAAGCTGTATTGCAGGAGAGAGCCAGCAGCTATGTCATGCTGCTGCACAGACTGCAGTCAGGAGCTAAATGCAGCAAGATGAAGGGCAAAGGGAAGATGCAAGTGTCAGGGAACACTGGCATGCTTTGGCATAGATTTCTCCGTGCACATTGATCCCAGTCAGCCTGGCAATAATCACAATAATCACAGTTCATCCTGCTTGTCCCATTAACCAACAGCTGTTCTTTACAATCTGTGGTGGCAAAGACCACGTCTGTGATTACGGCATTCACTTTCGGTACTCTTGTCATGATCCCTTACATGCAGACAAAACACTTTTTCTTTTCCAAAGAAGTACGATCAGTCTGAGAAGTTTTATTTCAGAATATGGTCAGCTTTCTTCTGCTCTGAATAGAAATACTGAAAGACCAACAGGGAGCTGCCAGCTCCCAGAGGGATTCTTCTCCTGGGTGCTGCTCAGCACCTTCTTCCACATAGCTCTATGCCTGGGACAGGCTGAGGCCTGACTCCACGTTGGCATGACTTCCCACCCCTCTCCATTGCATCTGTACCCAGGCCATGGCACAGGTGGCTGGCAGACATGCATTTCTCACACTGCAAATAACTGGCACAGAGCTGTTCCTCACGGCCACACTAGGTGGGGGAATTACCTCTCTGCATTACTTAATTTCTCCTGTGAACATCAATGGATTACTTCGTATTAGGCTTCTAATTCCATTTCTTGTTGAGATAAAAAATACCTCACGGGTTTTCTGCCTTCCTGTCAGAGTTTTTAATAATTTTAATCTTGTTGCAGGTGCACAGGCATGTGGAGTATCTGCCGAGGCACTCCTTTCATGCTGCTCTACTGTTGAAATGGAGAGCAGAGTCAGCTGAAGTGTACATCTAGAAAGCAACTCATGATACACCTTAATTATCTGGAATAATCAGCAAGACATTTTTTAATAACATTTCTAACAAAGAGAACATGTAATCACAGAATAGAATTGTTCATAGAATTGTTCAAGTTGGAAGGGACTTTTAAAGGCCATCTGGTCCAACTCCCCAGCAATGAACAGGGACTCCTACAGCTCCATTAGGTGCTCAGAGCCCCATCCAGCCTGGCCTTCAGTGTCTCCAGGAATGGGGCATCCACCACATCTCTGAGCAACCTGTGCCAGTGCCTCACCACCCTGACTATAAAAGCCTTCTTTCTTATGCCCAATCTAAATCTGCTCTCTTTTAGTTTGCAACCATTTCCCCTTGTTCTATCACCACAGACCCTGCTAAAGAGTCTGTTTTCTTCTTACAGCTCCCCTTTAGATACTGAAAGGCCATCAGGTCTCCTCAGAGCCTTCTCCATGCTGAACAGCCCCAGCTCTCTTGGCCTGTCCTCACAGGGGAGGTGTTCCATCCCTCCAACATTTTTGTGGCCCTCCTGTTGACACGCTCCAACAGGCCTAGGTAACGCTAAAATGGGATAGCCCTAATAAAATGGGATAGCAACACCTAATTCTTGCTTCATCTCAAGTCCCCACCCTGCTGACCCAGCAAATTGCACAGAAGACTTCAGATGCCCTGTACGTGCAATCTGCACTTCCCAGCACAGTCCCATGTGTTTATGGGTGCTGCTCAGCAGTGTTTTCAAAGCCACTCCGTCAGGAGGGTTTGCAGTGTTGCAAAGTGGATGGAGTACAAAGCTGCAGGCTGACTGAGTGTGCTGCTGAATGCTGAGAGAGGAAACACAGCTGAAATCCACAGCTCCTCAAGGGATTTAATATGACCTGTTTCATAACAGCAGCTGAGGCTCTGCTTGCAAGGCATCTGAAAGCCTTTTGTACTACTGGAGATATATGTTCAGACTCCAGGCAGACATAAATGCACAGGAATATCCCCCTCTACCCCCCCAACCCCCCCGCCCCATGTCTTATCGCACTGCCTTTCTGAGCCCAGGTTTTACAATATATACTTTATTCACATAAGACCGATTACTTTCAAGCAGTTATTAACGTTACATTATTACCATCTCATTAAGAACACGAGATTTTATAGGGCTTTTTCTTCATTAGAATTTGCTGAAATTGCTCTCGCTTTCCCAAATGGCTTTATTTCCAAACCCTTTGGAAGGAGTTGTGCTGCATTTTCCTTACCTGGCAGGCGGAGCTGTGGTTTCAGCTGTCTGGCCACATTTTGCCTTTCTGTGCCTGTTCCGACCAGTGACAGCCGTGCCCCACAGCCACACAGCCATGGCTTTGCCAAGCTGTAGTATGGCAGTGGAGCTGCGAGGCTTTCCCCGGGGCCCATGATGCAGCGGCATTTTCTCTGGCATGTTTCCTCACATTTCCCTTTATTAGATTTGTCTGCTACCCACGTGCTCCATGCTTTTTGTTGTTCTCTGCCTGTGATTCAGATGTCTGCTGCTTTGCATTAATTTGCAGCTTTCACCAGTGCTAGCTAATCCTCCCAAGTATCAAACTTCATTACACACTGTTAGTTTCTTCTGGATCATTAATGAGGATGTTAAATAGAATAAGTTCTGACACCTATCCCTTTGCTATTCTGTTGAACAAACCCTCCCGGCTTTGCTATATTGTCACTTAGGATTCTATTTGTGGTCTTTCAGCCACCTTAAAAATGAGAGCATTCTTTCTAAGCCTGATTTACATTAATTTATGGGAAGGAAATTTCATTAGTGTGACAAGTATTTTGCTGCAGTCCAAATCTGGTTGGTTTTAGATCCCTTCCTGCCTTGTCCTCTGGTGCTAATTTGATAATTGTCTCAAAATAAGAAAATCAATAATGCCACCAAGCAACACTTGCTTCTTGCTGCTCGGGGGTTTGTGACTATCTGAATTACCAACAGTACAAATCACAGAGCACACTCCTGTGCTGGGGTTCAGCAGCATGCTACTCCTTAGCCTGGCACAGGTGTAACACCTGTAAGGGAACGTGGCAGTGGAGGACAAAGTGCTTATCAAAGATCCACAGAACCATTATCCTGAGTTGGAAGGGCCACCCAACATTCAAACCCTGACTCTGGGAGCAGTGTCCAAACACACCCTGAACTCCAGCACTGGGCCCGCGCCCACTGCCCTCTTCAGGTCGTTCCATGCCCACCGCCCTCTGGCGCAGCCCCTTTCCCTGACCCCCAGCTGCCCCTCCCCTGACACAGCTCCATGCCGTTCCCTCGGGCCCTGTCGCTGTCACACAGAGCAGAGCTCAGCGCTGCCCTCCGCTCCCTGTGAGGAGCTGCAGCCGCCACGAGGCCTCCCCTCAGCTCCTCTGCTCTGCGCTGAGCACACCCAGGGACCTCAGCCACTCCTCACACATCTTGCCCTCCAAACTCTTCTCTATCTTTGTAGCCCTGCTTCAGACACTCTCTAATCATTCTATGTCTCTTTCGTACTGTGGTGCCCAAAGCTGTGCCCAGTACTTGAGGTGAAGCTGCGCCAGAGCAGTGTAAAGTTGGATGGCTCTACACAGGTTTCTGGATGGCTGCTCACTTATCAGTATGTTTAGCTGCATAAGCCTTAACTATGTCCCCTGCCATTCCAGTTAACACACACATAAAACAAACAAAAAAAAATGATGGGGAGGAAGTCCTGCAAAGGCTGGAGGGAGAGGGGCAAATGTAATGGTGGATGAGCAGATGAATACAGGAATTTTTCAGCCAAGCACATGGTTATCCCAGCACTTGCAGCTCAGATTTGGTAAAGTACTCCCCATGATAAATGTTCTTCATTGCTGTGAGCAGGCCCTGTCCTCTCTGCCTTTGCTACTGTCCTGATTTCCAGCTAATCTAATGGGAATGATCACACGGTAAGGAAGATGCCAGTCTTCATCCTTACACTGCAGGGGAACATCAGACTCTCTAAACATGGATGTCTCTTCCACTGCAGTACGTATTTGGATTA
This sequence comes from Gallus gallus, assembly GCF_016699485.2. Lineage (NCBI taxonomy): Eukaryota > Metazoa > Chordata > Aves > Galliformes > Phasianidae > Gallus > Gallus gallus. The sequence continues at coordinate 57,985,985 of NC_052572.1, forward strand.
GCGTCACTTCACGCTTTATTTTCGGGATAGTTCTGGATCTTGTTTTGCAGTCAGCATGCCATAAATCCTCAGTAACCTAGGTAATACAGAGCCCTCCTGTGCTATCTGGACATGGGTTTGAAGGGCTCCCATCCATGGGGGTTGTATTGCTTGCACTGAGAGTGAAGCATGCTGCAAAAACAAGTGAGCACAGCCAAGCTGCTGAACATGGCACGGGTCTCCCTGCTCTCTTCTCTGACATCAAAGATTCATCTGAAAGGAGAGGAAACTCCCACGGTCCCTTTGGTGCACACCAGCCTTGCATCCAGTAGAGCAATTTTCGTGGGGTTTTACTTTGTAGCCTCATGGGCACTTCATAACTAATGTTATTTCTGAGTGGAAAGTGAATAGGAAAATATTACATGTTGTAGTGCATGAAAACTGATGTCTTTTTTACACTCAGCAAGAACCAATGTACTCAACTCTTGTTTTCCTGGTTAACAAGAAGACCACATGTAGTTAAAAGGCTGCCAGGTGCCTCCCTGTCTAACATGCTTATAAACCACACCGTGTGTTCAGCCTGCCTTGAAACTCACCAAGCTTGTTAGAACATAAAAATTGTACTAAAAAATTGGACAATTACCAGTATTGAGAACATCTTTCATTTTAGTACTGGAAAATTACACCCTTTACTGAGAAGGTAATTTTCATAAAAATCAACACTTTGGGATAAGACTTTATTAAACAAGTAAAGGTTGATTATGACTACTCAATAAAAGCTTGAAATAGTCAATGGTAAAGTACCAATAGTATGAAAATCTCTTGCTCTGTTTACTTACCAAATAATCTATTGATGTAATAGTTCCATCATACGATTTCAATAGTATAGTCAATTCTGTCATCAGATAAATAGCTAAATAAACCACACCACTGAAAAGAATTGCAAAATTACTTCTTAATTTTTGTACTTTCTTGTGACCTTTGGGAAGAATTTCTCCATAGCACTGCCTGTTTTCCCTGGCTCATTGAGACCATATGTTTTGTTTCTAATTAAAGCATGACCTTGCAGCAAGGATGGCTGTCTTCTTGTCATCAGCTGCATGAACTGTTCTTCCTGACTTCCTTAGGTACACAGCAGTCATGACTTATTTAATCCACCCATACCCATACACCCATAAGACCTACGAGTCTCCTGCCAGCTGAAAATTTTTCCCTTTTCCTTCAGCTGTGCTGCCCCACTCCTAGGAATTTAAAGCTGCTGCGTTGTGTTAAAACTTGAATTTGATTCACTGTCTTAATTACGTATTTACTTCAAAACATTTTGTGGTTGTGTCATGTTTTCAGGTCCTTTAACAATTTGGGCTGGTGGTTACAATGAAATTTTATTTGTATGAGTCAAAGGAAAATGTTGATTGGATAATGGAGTGTGAAGGAACTACTACGTGTCACATTCACTGTGTGTTCATCTCATCCTGTGAGCAGGATTTTCTGACTGACAAACGTCCCTGGGTGTCTTAACATAATTTTATGGGAACCAGCTTTTGTTTCCTTGACTAATCAGGCAGGTATGAAGATGATACTAATGACTTCCTATTTCAGCCCTGTAGCTTGTTCCTCCTAGGCAGGTAATCTTGTTAGATTATTTTCTCGAAACTTCATGTTGGTATGTTTAAAACAGGTTCATAAGTAAAGGGAGTCAGAGGCTCATTGAAGTTTTGTACATGCAGAGTTAAGTAAGACACACTGTTATTCGACAACAACAAACAACCAGGAACAAACAGAGAGTTGATAGTTGCAGTTGTGGATCAAATGCAGAAGATTTTGTTTCCATAGCAAGATCTAGCTATTGGTCTGAGATCTGTAGTTAACAGCTTTGTTTGTGGCTGGGGCTCAGTGATGACAAGGCCTGACTATCACTCTGAATACATTCTTCAAAAAACAAGGCCAGAAATAAAGCCTGCCAGAAAATAAAGCATCTTATTCCAGAGAGCTGTGCTGCTCAGTGTTCCGTACGAAAAATAATGGTTTGTTTTGCTTCTGATTAGCTAGGAGAAGGAAAAATCCTCATGAAAACAAGGTGGTTATAAATTGCACTAATTAGGGCTTGATCCTAGGAATCTAAATGTTGAAATGCTCAGCAGCTTGCCTATAGTCAGCTGTCTCCCAAGGCAGAAATCACAGCTTTAGATGAGACATGGGGAGAGAATCAGGGCAGGGAGGTGAGATGTCTCAGAGTCATTGTGCTGAGCAGAAAATCACAGGGAGGGTTTAGCTGTAAATCCTGCCATCTGGGAGCAAAGCCACTTAAGCCAGGTCTAGAGAGAGGTGTCTGATTCTGGCCAGAAAATCCGGGACTTGGCAGTGAGAACCTCCCAGACCGTAGTATGAGCCTTCCTTGCAAAATGCAAGTGGATTAAAACCAATAAACAAATGTTCCCTAAAGAGCAATCTCCCGCCCTGCAATTAGGCTTCCAGCCAGGAACTGCTGCTGCTCCTGTCACGCTTCACTGTCACCTGGGCAAAACGCACCTGGTGTCCCGGTGCACATACTGAGCTCCAGGAGGAGCTGCACCAGACCCAGACTCTGCTCACAGGCCTGTCCTGTGTGGCCTACTGATGAGCCCAGTGTGCTTGCAGACATTAAGTCTCTGTCAGTCTCAGTCCGTGGCTTCACTGGGATTCAGCAGTAAGAAAGCATACTACTTCCAGATCTCACACCTCTGTGGCCAGCACCATCAGTAAGAAGTCACTTACTAGTACTAAAATTCAAGGAACGTTTTTATGTCATAAGCACAAAATGTAACTTCTCAATTAGAAAATGTTTTGTCTGTCTTATTCTTGTGATGTATCATGTATGACGTATGTAGCATATGTGTAAGAGATAAAAAGCAACTTCTATGCCAGCGCTTTTACGCTTTGTCTTCCTTATCTGATTTCTGATTGAGCTGACTTTATTTTTGAGGTCACAGATGTTTTTTCAAAACATTAGATAGGTTTCTGTGGTCAAGTTACGAGTAATTTTGAAAGGTCAGAGGAACAAGTTTCCATTGCTTTGCTTCATTAAATATTCTGGAAGCAGCTCCTATAGTGGGTAAGCTTTGTCTGCAAAGCTACCTCACCATCCCCTGATGGACAAATCCGCAAGTGCTCCATGCAAGCATCCAGCATAACAGTAGGTGCACCAAGAGCCAGCAATGGATGAAAGAGGTCACTGAGGACCATTGGTGCCAGAGGGCATCCATGCAGCTGGAGGGCTTCAGAAGAAGCTGTCAGGGTGTGAAGTGTGATTTTGCAGCCTGAAACCGTAGAATGATAGAATGGTTTGGGTTGGAAGAGACCTTTAAGGTCATGTAGTTACAACCCACCTGCTATAGGCAGAGACACCTCCCACCAGACCAGGTTGCTCACAGCCCCATCCAGCCTGGCCTTGAATGTTTCCAGGGAGGGGGCATCCACAACCTCACTTGGCAACCTGTTCCAGGGTCTCACCACCTTCTCAGTAAATAATTTCTTCCTGATATCTAGTCTAAATCTACCCTCTTCCAGTTTAAAAACATTTTCCCTCATCATATCGCTACATGCCCTTATGAAAAGTCCCTCCCCAGCTTTCCTGTAGGCCCTTTTCAGGTACTGGAATGCCATTATAAGGTCTTCTCAGAGCTTCACTTGTCTAGGCTGAAGAGCCCCGCTCTCTCAGCCTGTTCTTGTAGGGAATTTGCTCCAGCCCTCTGATCATCTTCATGGTACTCCTTTGGACCTGCTCCAACAACTCCATGCTCTTGTGCTGGGGGCTCCAGAACTGGATGCAGTACTGCAGG